>NC_031770.1:107044718-107332830 GCF_001522545.3 Parus major
ACCCCATGGCTGCAGGTGGATGGATCTCTGCTCCCCATGGACCCCATGGCTGCAGGTGGATGGATCTCTGCCCCCCATGGACCCCATGGCTGCAGGGCACAGCTGCCTCTCCATGATCCTCTCCAGGGGCTGCAGGGGAATCTCAGCTCCAGTGCCTGGAGCAGCTCCTGCCTCTCCTTCTGAACTGACCTTGGTGTCTGCAGGGCTGTTCCTCTCACACATTCTCACTCCAGCAGGGAGGCTTTTTTCCATCCTTCTCAAATATGTAATCACAGAGGCCATTTCATCTCACTAAGAATGAAGAGCTGAGAGTAGTCAAGTGAATTGCCCTCTAAAAATGCCAAGTTTTCTAGAACTGAAGAACTAGGTCTAAAATTAGTCCTACCTCTAACTTTTCCTCACACATCCCTCCAAAGCACCTTGCACCAACCCCCACTGCAAACGTAGGCAATGTCTCATTTAGCACGGCTGCATGGAGAAATGTATTTCTCTTACTAAGGCATAAAAAAATCTGTGTGATCAATCAAGCCACTAATTCTGTCCTCTGGGTGTGCAGAACCTGCCAAAGACAACTTCAAACGAGGCCACCTGCTGACAGTTGTCTCAGGCCATCTGGGTACATCCCACTTCACCAAAGGGCTCTCTCCAGCAGTGAGGACACCTTGGGATGCTCTGCTTTCAGCCAGTGCTCCCCAGCCTCCCGAGGGGAGGGACAGGGATGGCACCCAGCAAAGAAACAGCCAATAAAGTGCAGGAGAGCAGAATTCCAGACTTTATCCTATGCCATTTGAAGACAATTTATGTGCAGGCTAAAATCCATCCCACCTAATGGGAGTTGGTGAAACATCAAAATTTAAATACCTGTCAGGCTGTCAGCTTTTTATCGTTAGGCATGAGGAAAAAAACCAAAAAATACCAACAAAGAAAACCAAAAAAAGCTAAACAGAAACCACTTTTGTCATGGAATCATTCAAAGGAGAAAATTGGTTAAAGAGAAATGGGAAGATGGAGCTTGATTTAAAAATTGAAATTAAAATTTCTGATGTTAGATGCTTCCTAGAAACTAATGGTTAATTTCTTCATCCCTGAAAATACATATTAATTCTGAAAATTGAATGAAAGTTAAGCAGTTTACTTGCTTCTTGGTTTCTTAGGGGAATGAGGACTACACAATTACAGTGCCTAAGGTTTCTTCAATAACTTTTGAACTTGTTGATTCCCTCAAAAACAGAAACTAGTGGAAATCTCTGTATCTCTTTTAATGCTTTGAAAAAACAGCAAAAAACATAGATAAAGGAGATGCAGAACCATAGGCAAAACAAGGGGGACCACCAAATTCACTGTTTGGAGCAGCAAATCTCTTCTTTGATAGCAAATCCCTTCCCTGTCCATCTTTATCTGAAGACATGTGCCTGTGTTTGTACCTGCCAATCTTTCAGCTGCAAACTTCCCTGCTATTTGTGTAAGTTTTGTTAAACTAATCCAGTTTATGCCAGTGAGTTTAACAAGTGGTTGTGATGAGATTCCATCCAAACCACTTCTCCTAACTGGGAGAAGTAATACTCCACTTGTGCAGTCACCACTGCTCCAACACAATCCTTTATAGATAATAATGATTTTAACTTTGTGGTTCTCATTCCAGCTCCTGTTTATTCAGTTTATTCAGCTTCTGGGCATACTGGCAGCCTGGTCTGACTACACCTTTTTGAGTCAACAGCAGAGAGAATTGAGACTGTCTTGGTATCACATCATAAAAAAAAAACATTTGCAGAACCTGGCAGAAGGTGTGAAATTAATCAGGTTTTTGGTTTTGTTTTGTTTTGTTTTGTTTTTTATTTAATGAATGTGATCTGAAAAATTTCTTCACCAAAAGGTGAAGCACTTTCAAGCACTAGAACAGGCTTCCCAGGGAAGTGATGGAATCACCATCCCTGGAGGTATTTAAAGAGTCATGTAGGTGTGGCATTGAGGGACCTGGGTTAGTGGTTGGACCTGATGATATTCACAGTCTTTTCCAATCTAAATCTGTGATTCCATGAAAAGTTGAAATTTTTTATGGACTCCATACCCTTGAAGCAATGGTGTACCTTTCCTTGGGGCTTCAGGCATTTTTCAGCTCCATTCTCCTGGGAAAAGAAGGGAAGGAAACAGAGGGAATATTTTTTATCCACCTTTGTTGGCTCATGCCCTATTATACATGTTCATTTAAAAGCAAAATTTGGTGCTACCTGATTCCCAGGATGTGGCATTGAGTGTCCCCTGGAGTCAATTGTTTATTCACCACAAGGAGAAGGTTTGATTGTTGCCTGTGTGACCTCAACAAGGAGGAACATCAAGGAACTGCAGCAGTCACATCAGGCACTTTAACACGAGGATGACTCAGCTGAGAACACCAGCTGAGATGTCCAATGGAAACTACATCTGTAAATTGAATTTTCAAGTCTTTCTTTACTCTGGGTACACTTTGGGCACAGCAAACAAGAGAAAACACAAACTCTATGAAGGGAAAGAGGGAAAGGGAAATAGAGAGAGGGAAAAAGAAGAAGGGAAAGGGAAAGGGAGAGGGAAAAGGAAAAAAGGGAGAAGGGAAAAGGGAAAAGAAAAGAGGGAAGAGGGAAAAGAATAGAGGGAAGAGGGAAGAGGGAATGGGAATGGAATTGCAAAAGAGAGGAAAAGGAAAATAAATTAAGAATATGCAGCAACAGCAGCAGGTAGGGGAAAAAAAGAAACATTTTCAAACTGGTAAAAGCAAGGGAGAAAACCTCGAAGTAAAATGGGTTGGAAGATGAAAGAGGCTCAAAAAGAAAGAGGGAGAGTTTCTGAAAATATATCCTCAATCATTTAAATTGCATCTTCTATGATGCAATGATCCTCAAAATCCCCATTAGAGTTGCAGGGTAGAGACACCTCTCTCCATCTCCCTGTTCCTTCCACACCTCAGCCTTGTCTTTCACTTGCCTTTTCCCCTCTCTCCTCACTCCCTTCCCAGGCACTGGTGCTTCCCTGTGCATGTTACACATTTTAGTCCTTGGACCAGTCTCCTCACCTTCCCAGTCCCACAGGTGTGAGGCTGGAGTTTATTTACTGTGCTCTATTTACTTGGCAGGAAAACCAAGGGGCTGTGAGGTGTTTTGGAGACTTTTGTGCCTGTTCTGGGTTATGCCCACAGTCCTCTGCCAACACAGATTGTCCCAGCTGGGAAGAGCAGGAGTGGGAGCAGGGAAGTCTCTGAAGGCAGCACAGAGGTGAGAAGGCTCCACCATCAAATTAACAATTTTACCACCAAAAACACCCAGTCTTAAACAGAATTACCTTCAATGCCACAAAGAATAATTAAAAGTTCCTCAAATCACCTAGGAGGCATTGGAGATGTGCTTGGAGAGGTGAAATATCAGCAAGTGGAGCTTTCATCATTGATCTATTTCCAGTGGACTTATTAAAACTAAAGGTGTAGTTAGTAAATATATATATATACATTATATATATATACACACACAGCAGAAGATTATTGCTTTAAAAAAAAATAATTACTTTTTCTGGAAAATAGTACAAAGAAAATGTTCCTATTTCTCCACTTGAATATGTTTATTATAGGCGTGAGACACTACACCCAGGGTGAAGGTTTATATTTTATATATTTGTATATATATCCTGTACCTGAGAGATTAATTTTCTCTGCATTTTTGAAAGATTTCTGTGCTAAAACTTAGGAGACCATCCAGATTTTTGACATCAGTGGAATGAGGGTTGTGATGAGACCATGATGGGAAGAGCTTTTCATGTCAGGATAAGCTGAGCCCAGGAGAAAACCTCAGAGCAGCTCCTCACACTATTTCCTAAGTACCTCCCTTGTCCTTGGACATGAGCTGCCTCACCCCTTTTCCACTTATTTCAGACTTCAGGGTGACTCAGATTTCACTGCTGGGAAATCCTTCCCTGGCACTGAATCTGTCACCTGCTCTTCTGCTGAAAGTTTGGCCAAGACAAACCAGCACCCAACCAAGAAATCCCAGCTGTGGCCCCAGAACCATTCCCAAAAGGGAGTTTGGATGTAGCTACATTATTTTACAGAGCAGAGTTTCTTAATACAATGGAAATCCTGGCTGGCACCAGGGCCAAAGAGCTGCTGTGACCCTGATAATTCTCCTACGGCCAACTCACCCTGCACCTGCTGGTTTAATCTCTCCTGCTGGGCATCAGGGACAGACCTGGTCTATTCCTGGTGGCTCAAATCAGTCAGAAGCAATATTTCCCTTTGGACTAAGGAGTATTTTTGTCTCTTTAACAGTTAGATGTGAATATATAGAACTACAAATGTAGAAGTACCCCAGTTTCTGAAAAAATATTGACATTTTAATTTCCCAGTCCATGGGGTTTATGAGCACATTTCCTTTTAAAGTCAATAAGAGATTGGACTCTTTTTTTAAAGTTCTTTTTTAAGAGAGCAATTAAAATAATGTCCTTCAATAATCCTGAGTGGCATTTTTGTGTCACCCCACAGCAATATTACACAGGGTGTTAACAGTAGTAAAGGCAATTCTGCAAATAAAATCTCCTTTTTTGACTAGTCATTGTGCTGGGTTGATGGTTGGCCTTGATAATCTTAAAGGTCTTTTCTAATTTTAATGAATCTATGATTCTCTCAATTAATTTCTAATAAAAGAGCTACTTCCTCACTTCTTAGTAAGGGAAGCAGGACCAAGAATATTTGCAGTATTAAAATAATAATAATAATAATAAGGCAGTTTAACTGTTCTGAATAAGGACAAATTGGGTTTTAATGGCTTTTTGATCATTAATATGAGAAGAAACAAAAGTACCTCTGCTTCTATATAAAATATGTCCTGATAACAACAAAGTAAATGTTGCCTAATTCTTGAAACAGGCATTGTATTATTTGTACTTTTTCTCTGTAAGCAAAAGAATCACCTCTTAATGACTAATTCCTGTTCACACTACACCAAGTGTTGCAAAATGCTGTTATTGTCCTCAATTAGCATGAGTTTAAATCATTTACTATGATAGTACATTTTTAACAAGATGGTTGTTATTCTGAGACCAAAGTAGATTAATCAGGAGATGATAAAATGAGCAGAGTATGAATTAAAAGGTGAGTAAAACCAAATGGGGCAGTAAAATCACTTAAAATACTTGTAACAGCTTATATTCACTGAGAGACAGAGACCAAAGGAGGGGTGGAGCACTGAGTGACCACAGCACAGAGCGGTGAGGATGGAGCTCATGGCTCTAAGCAGATGAACCTGGCTCAATCTTGGACAAGTCAATGAGAACAGACACGATTTTTTTTCTAAACCCTTCTTTCATGATGTTCTTATTGCAATATAGACCATCCCATCAGCAGCATAGAGAAAATTCTGTGTAAGCAAGAGCCCTCTACCCCCAGTGGATTAATTTTAGAGCCTTCACATTACAGGAGCCTGAAGTCCCACGTGGCAACTGAGTAAGTTCCAGTCAAAAATGTGCAACCTGAAGTGTTATCCTCTAAAAACATTTACTTCCTAAAGGAATAAAAGATTTGAAAACATGCAAACCCATGATGGTGGATTAGCCTCCACCTCAGCCATTCCAAATGTTCAGGAAGGATCTATTTATTTATTTTACATCCCCTGCTGTTTGCAGTCTCTCCCTCTGAAAGGTGATACACCAGCATTAGGATTTCTGCTGGGATACTGGGAGCTCCCAGACAGGGGCTGGACCTTAGAACACAAACTGGAACTTGAAAAAAATGTCTATCCAAGAAGCAGAAAATTATTTAATAAATAGCATCATTAGAAGTGCAAACACAGCATTTGAAAATAATGTCCCCTGGAAGGCACAGAAGGATAAAAGATAATTACTGGAATGATAACTGGAATTTTTTAAAACTTTGAGAACAATCCCTTGAGGACTGGTAAATGATTAACACCTTCCTGTTGAATGAAAGATGTTCAAAAAAAGATTCAGGCATATCATGACAGGGAATCACACACTCATCAGCCACTGCTGAACATGTTTAGATTATTCAAGGGCATCCACATAAATTATATATAAGATGCACATTTGAACACAAATGTGCTGGTAGGAGCTGGTGCAGTGCACATTTCCAAGGTCCCTGAGCATTTCTCAAGGAAAAAATGTTTTGTCATTAATTTCTGCAGAGAAACAAACAAAAAAAAAAGCCATTATTAAATTCAGTAATTCCTTATTTCAGCCTAAAGAAAACCAGGAAGCACAGATCAAACTGAAACAGCACACTGGCAATTTCTTTTAGGAATAAGAACAGAAAAGTTTTCTTCTTCTATACAGCCTTTTTTTTTTTTCCTGAGTAATTATAACAAAAGTGAAGTACAGAGCTACTTTGAAAACTAACTCTAGGTAAAAATGCAGCTGTGAGTGAAGCATTCAGTGCTTTTCCTTCACTCCCAAGAGCTTTAAGAGAATTAAATTATACCATTATATAGGAGACAGGCATTCATACAGCAATGAATATTTGTAGGTGCTTTGCTAAGCTATTCTGATCTTTGCTTTGAGGAGGTCCCTGGTCCTTCTCTGAAAAGAAAACAGATTGACTTTTGCTGTGTCACAAGCAAGCACAGATCAGCCATTAAACCATTTCTACCAGGATAATGTGTTTAACTCTGCCTGGCAGCTCCACACCAGCCCTGAGAGCTGTGGCCCCAGAGCATCCCTGGGATCACTCCCACCTGCCTTCGTGGGCACAGCTGCGAGACGCCTTAGGACTTTATTTTGATGCATTACTGAATTATGGTTCTCTGAACTCCCAGAAAAATCCAGGACTCTTCAAGCTTGGAAAGGTTTTCTGGCTAAAGTCTACAGGCTGCCAACCACATGAGGTTGAGATTGTCCACTATTACTTTTTTCTGAACACTTTATGACATTATAATCCTTGTTTCTTACTTCAGATTGTAAATCTGTAATGACCACTCTTAAGCAGAAATATACAGGTAGGTTTTTCTTTCTTGCTCCCACAGAATTTGATGAAAGGATCCCAGATATTTCACAGCAATGTTTTTTCCTTACACCCCAAATCAATTTTAAAATTATTTAATCAGTGATTTTCTGTATTATACCACCCATTCAATCTTCTTGAGATTTTTGGAATCCTGAAATATAACTAAAATATTTCTAACATTACTGTTCACAAATCATAGAGAACCCTAAAAGAAAATTATATTTGTCTATGCCTTTGTGCTTTGCTTTTAACAGCTATGCAAGGCATAATTTAGGGTTTTTCTTAATTAACAATTTGCCAGTAAAATTAGTGCATGCCTAATTCATGCTAAAGTTCAAGATGATCAGCACATATGGGTGATTTTTTTCTGAGAAAAGTTCACAGCCAGAAATTGCCTCAAGAATGTTAATTTAATCAGGTCACACTGACATTTTCCCCTAAAGAAAAATCAGATAATAATAGGAAAAGTCACATCACCTCCCATTTCTAATGAAAACAAATACCAACAGCATAAAATGTTCAGCTGATGTAGCCATTGTACATGTGCAAAGGTGAAATCGTGCATTAACTTGACAAGACAAAAAGATGTTTCCATTATTCTGCCTAGAGAATTCTTTCAACCTTTTTCTAGCTGTTAATTCTATCTTAGAATGCAACAGGCAGCTCCAGTGACAGAATATTTAAAAAAATCCCAAACAGATCAGAAAAATCTAGAAAACTGATTAAGAAAATAGGGTTTACTGAGAGTATCTTTAGTTCAAGAGGCAAATCAGCAGAACTGCATTTTAATACTAAGAAAAAGAGACAAATGTGTCAAGGCTGGAGGAAGGGAGAGGGTTGTGAATTAATTCTAATGTGTGTCTGGGCATCTTTTTAGATTAAACACACTTTGGATGAATTTCAGTTAAACCTCCAGTCAGACAGGTACCAAACTGGTATCAGTGACTCCATGTGGAAAGAGCCTGGAACAAATACAGGGACTGGGGAAGAAAATGGAGCAAAGATGGACTGGCCTTCTAAAACATCTGCTCATGCTTGCCCAAAACACAGGAAGCAGAATGGAGATGACATTTGTTATCTGTATTTATAGTCTGTGGTACAACTGTACACGAGACAAGTTCTGGTAGCAAGTAAATCTGGAAATCAAAGATTTCATAAGGAGAATGCTGACTTACTGTTTCCATAAAGTGCTTAACCAAATGTTCATGAATTTGAAAGAACCCCAGCTTTTTCCTTAAAATTTGTGTGCAACGAAATTGAGAAAAGAATTCCACTTTTATCCACTTGTTCTGCCATTTTTAGAAATTTTAATCAGGATAGAAAAAGGTACAGAAAGGTACAGAGAAACACAGAAAGAAGGCTCATGACTCATCCTGGGCAGCATCCACACCAAAAATTATCAAATCCATAAGTATTGACAATGTAGTTTCTTGTGCAGATGATCCAGGACTTCCTTTCTCCTCCTTCTCCCTGCCCAGGTCTGACCCCACCCATGGTCCCAGCAGATATTCCCAGTGCCCACTCCTGCCCACGGGGGAATCATGCAGTGATGCTCTGGAGCATTCCTGGCTCACCCTTCCAGGACAAAAACACACACATGGATTTCTTTTCCAGGGCAATTGCATTTTCCTCATGGAATGCTGCACGGTCTGGCTCAGAGCTGAGGGAGGGACAGAAGCTGAGGAAAGCATTCAGCTGCAAATGCCTCCATTTGCAAATTACTCCATTTCCTTGAAATTTCCCTGCAGGAAAAGGCAATAACCTGTTTGACAGCCCCAGGGAGAGGATGGCAAGGTGCAGGTTGAAGGCTGGGGGAATTTTTTGCCTGAGTGACTAGAGGTCTTCACCTCTCCACCTTTGCTCTAGTTAGGTCAATATTTACAGAAAATACAAAGACAAATGTTCAGATTTCTGAAAGTTCCCAGTAAAACATGGCTGAATTTACAACATTTTTCCTACCAACAGCATCACAGGATCATAGAAAGGGCTGGTGCTTCTGGCATTGTCCCTGATATATTTGGGTAGTGTAGGAGGTGCTTAGCAGTGAGCACACAGAGAGAGAGGAAGTGAGTATAAATTAGTAGAAATGGGCTCTATTTAATAATTCCATGCATGCTTTCTGTTACATTATCCCTGTGAAGAGCTGGACTCAGTGAGATGGAGAATTGTTTTACACACTCCCTGTAATTTTCTTACAGACTTCTGTGAGAACTTCCATAAAATCTGGGACTATGTAGACCTATAATTCATCTTCAAAATTGATGATATCTGAAGAAAATATTTAAGGTTATGCCACAGTCTCAAGGGTGAAAAACTTGTTATTTGGTTTAGAATTTGGTCAATAAAGAGAACAAGTTTGTGTGTTTGTGGGTATTATTCCTTAGAATATGTAATTTTGTGGTTTAAAAAAGCACTGCCCTTTGGATTTGCTTTGTGCAGCTGGCTCTGGTTAATAAATTAGGTTCTTCACAGGATGGAGAGCTCAGAGCTCACACTGCAAAGTCCCCACAGGCCTGTGCTCTCACTGATGAGAGGGTGAAAATCTATGACATTAAAACGACAGATTCCATTAGATTTGCACCTTCGGAGTCTGTCTTGTCAGGAGAAAGGAAGTGTGAATGTGCTGAGCAAGATGACTTTGACTTTTAAGAAATGCTTTTATCCAGGTCACGCAAGGAGCCCAAAGTTTCACCTGGGTGCTGCTCCCTGGCCATGGGGATGTTCAGCCTGTCCTGGGCTCCCCCTTGGAGTCCACAGGACAGAGGAGCACACGGTGACAGTCAGGACACCTATTCCTAAGGTGCTCAGCTCCCAGCAGGCAAAACAAAACGTGTTCCAGAGATGGTTTCCAGCTCTGCACTGGGTACATTGAGTAACCAAGCTGAGAAGAACCTAAAACCACAGCCCATCTGAAATCTACCACGAAGGTCCTGACAGAAAGCAGCAAACAACAGGGTAAGAACAGCCAGTGCTGGGTCCACACCACAGCCAGGAAATATTGAACAAGGACTCCAAAGCAGATTTTCATCTCAAATTCAACACTGTCAAAAGATATAAAAAAATTGTTTCCACTGACTCCTCATCATGTGATTGCTTCCAATTCTTTTGGTGGACAATTTTGAAGAGGGCAAAGGATCCTTCTGTTTCTCCCAGAAAATTCCCTTTTTGCTGATAATAAAAGAGCAAATCTCTAAAGCATTTAGGTTTTTTTTTAACCACAAGTTATGGCTCCTTTGTAAGCAAAATGACATAATTTTGTTCTATTCTATATTTTTTTCATATTTCCATATTTTCCACACTATTTCCATCTTTAAAATCCTTCAGTCTGCCTTTAAGGAAAAACTTTTTGCCTTTACCTCAGCCTCTCTGAGAAGCTACTGCCTGTATCTTTGAAGACAAAATATAAATAAAATAAAAATTAAAAAAAATTACTTGTTTTTCCTCATCTTTCTTAGATGAGTGCAGGCAGCAATTGCATTGCTCTGGGGCCCCAGCCATACAAGCACTAACAGACACCACATCTTTGCTGCTGGCCACAAATTGGGAAATTTTAATCCTATCAAAGGCATTTTGCTTAATTGGTTCAGTGATTTATTTTAAATGGCTCTACACATCCAAAGCTGTATAAAGATGTTAACAAAAATAAATTATTCCAAGCACAGCCTCCACTGATACTGCATGAAGAGATGTGTTTTTTACTGCACAAAGGCTGTGCAGTGTATTTTGATACGTGTGCATACACACACCTTTAAGTCTGGTGATAAAGCCAAAGAACAGATTTAACACTTTCTACCTTTACAACTCCTTAAAAAAAAAAAAAGTTAATACACTGAGAAACAAGTTGTTAGAGAAAACAAAATCATAAATCCATCCAAAAGCTGCTACAGGGATGTGCAATGTGAGACAGACTGACCCTCCCAGGATATTTCAGAGGGAAAAGCTTCCTCAAAACTTACAGAATTGGTGTCTTTCTGTCCCCTTTCACCAGAAGCAACACAACCAGAATGACAAAAATTATTAACTAATAATAATTCTGCAAAAAGGGAAGATTGTGTGGAGACCTCTTTTTCAGGCACGGAAGCGACAGGACAAGGAGTAGTGGGTACAAACTGAAATAGGGAAAATTTAGCTTGGATATTAGGAAGAAATTATTTATTGTGAGGGTACTGAGGCACAGGAAGAGGTTGCCCAGAGAAGCTGTGGCTGCCCCATCCCTGGAAATGTTCCAGGCCAGGTTGGATGGGGCTGGGAGCAGCCTGGGATAGTGAGAGGTGTTCCTGCCCATGGCAGGGGGCTGGAATTCAATTATCTTTATGGTCCCTTCCAACCCAAACCATTCTGTGGTTCTAATTTAAGATTTTTAACCAGCAATACAGAAAGCATTCCTTTATAAAAAATGAAAGACATATTCATTAGGAGCACCACATTTTGCCTGTTTATTCCTCATAAACACCCCACAGTGAAGCATCCTCCATAGGGGCTGCCTTCTGCTGCTGCCAAACCACAGCAGCACTCCACATCACCTGGGAGAGCTCCTTTTTCCTTGCACATTTTCACACACATTCATTACAGGAAGACCCAAATTCCTATTACTTTAACACAATTTGTAACCTGATTTTTGTGTGCATTTGTGTACTAAATTAATTGTTCTGTCTGCCACCAAAAATGGAAATCAATACAAATTCAACATGACAACTCCTCTTCTGAAAAGGAAAAGACAGGTCAATCTATCAAAAGAAACTTGAAAGGTTGTTTGATCACATAAGAGAGGAGAAGGCTGTGGTTAATTTCAGCAGTTACTTCTGGCTTAGAATATAAAAGCTTTTAGAAAGTATCAGTGAGCCTTTTCCCCAAAGGAGACATTTTCCAGACACTTAGAGCTTGGCAGTTCATTTTTAAGGGAATTTTAGTGCTTATCAGCACACTTCAAAGTCAGCCTTCAAGTCTTGTCTTCAGCAGATCTTTTGACAGAGCCTGACACACATCATCATCATACTCCAGGAGCTTTTCAGCTGATTGATAAAGTCAAAATCCCCTGTTCCAGTGCCCTGTCCCTGCTCTGCCCCGCAGCTCCCGTGTGTGAGGCACAGCAGATCACCAGGGGATTTCTGCTGCACCTCTCCAGCTGCACAGACAAATCCCTGGGGCTCTCTGCAGAGAGCAGGGATTAAGATAACATTTTGTAATAATGCAGGAGAAATCCAGGCAGTCCCAGGGCTCCCAACCCAACCAGCTCAGCAATGTGGGGGATTTTCAGCTGCAGCACGACAGAAATAAGCATTGCATGAGTAACTGCAATTAACCAGGAAAAAATGGATCATTTACTGTGGAAACATCAGAAAGGCACAGAGCAGGGTGAGGGATCTGATGGGATTTAAACAGGCCAGGGGTACCCCAAGCCCAGTTCTGCTCCTTTGTAACACAAAAAGTCAGGATGAAATATTGACATCAGTGGGGCACTTCTGGAAGACAAACACTCTAAGAGCAAGGCTGTGTGCCAAAAATACTACTGATGAGCAGCAGGGTGTGTCAAAAGGTGGCATCGATGCAGGTATACTGAAAGAAGTGTCCCAGCTTCCTTTTCCAGAGAGCTCTGCCTGCAGATGGCCACCTCTAACCCCAGAAATTCCCATTTGGCTGCTGCTATCAATACTGCAGTGGAAGGACAGCCTGGGACAGGCATCAAGTTTTGAGACCACCAGGGACCATTTCACAGGTTGGCAATCTGCCTGTGATGAGTGTTTACTGAAAGTCTGTTTAGCACCACCAGGGTAAGGAAAACTCACTGCTTCTTCAAACATTCACTCCTCTATTAATTTGCCCTTCTTAAACAAGGGTATTTAAAGCCAAACTCAAGCTAAATACAGCTCCATCTTCCAAAAGCCCAGTAATTGCAACAGTCTGCCTGTTCCCTGCCCAGAGACACTGCAGCATGAATAGGAATTTCATTATAAAATTCAGCTTGCACTGCCCAAGGGTTGGAATGATCTTGCTAATCAATCCATTGTTCAACACTTAATCCTCAAACAGCCCAAAGAGGTGATTTATTGCTGGTCTCAACCTGAACCAAAAGTACCCAAAGGGTACACATATGTCTTAGATGTGGGTTGAAGAGCTATAATTGAAGATTGATGCCTAAGTAAGCAAAAGAGCACAGGGCTTTTCAAGTTTAGCACTGCTGAGCAAATAAAAGTGCCATTCCATTGACTGGCTGCAGTTAAGTAAATAAATAGACCTCAGATTATGTTTTCCAGTTGTGAAAAAGAGCAGCCTTAGCACATGTTTGCAGTAATTAGTGGCAGATGAACTATTTTCATCAGATCAGAAGGGACATGCACCTTTTCCCAAAGCCAAAGTAGCCCCAGGGTGCCACTGGAGCTGGGTTTAGGATACCAGGGGAAACTGAGGGGCCTGAAGGAACACGCAGTGTCCAGCCACATCTGATCTGAAACACAGACATGTAAACATGTTCACAAGCTTGACACCATCAGAAAGGTCTCTCTGTTGTGTCCAGATGGAAGTCACTGAAGAAAAACATCTCCAACCACAATTTGCAGAGAAAAACCACAGAAAGCTTTCATTACGTTAAAACCTAACAGGGAAGTTAAAATTCTAAACAACTCCAATGGCATTTTACAGAATCACAGAATGGGTCAGGTTGGATGGGGCCACAGTGGGGTCATCTGGTCCAACATTCCTGCTCAAGCATCATCCCACAGGACATGGCAGAGGATTGTGCCCAGATGGTTCTGGAATATCTCCAGTGAGGGAGATTCCACACGTTCTCTGAACAATCTGCTCATTGCTCACTGCACAGCAAAGTTCTTCCTCGAGTTCAGCTGGGACTTCCTGTGCACCAGTATCAATTTGATATTGACTGTACCCCCCTTGAGAGAATGAAAAAATAATCTGCTTTATAATACAGAATATGTTAGAAACTGTAAACAATCATCAGCATTGCCCTGCCTGCAGGATACAAATGGGACATCTCATTTGGGGGGGCAGGGAAGGGGAATACTGGTGAGTTTGGAATTTTGACCTGATGGCATTCACAGATTTCTGTGCTAAAATATATTCCCATCATGCTGTTGGCCTAAACAAAACCACTGAAATGAGCCAGAGAAGGAGCCCTTTCCTGGGAACACATCCACCAGGGATTTTAGGAGCATCCTCACTGTGGGGCAGGAGGTGAAATAGGGCTGCATGTCCCAGACTGTGCTTTCCCCCTGAAATGAGACTTAACCCTGGCAGGACATGGCCCCACAGCCCTTGTTTGTGCAGCCACATGCTCAGCCACTCAGGCAGTGCTGAAGGCCTCTGGAAAGAACTGGGATGTGCAATGAACTGTGACACCTTGGCAAGGGGGGCACTGGGGGTTCCCAGGTCTCACCACTTTGCCAGGGGGGAACAGCTCCAATCAAGCTCCTGCACATCAAGGAGTCCAAGTGTCCCACACAACACTGACATTATTAAGCTGTTGCTACACAGTTAATTTGTGAAACTGGCAGAATTCCAGCTCTGGAGATTCCCTCTCAGCTGCAATTAAACCTGGGCTGTCAGCCCATGGTATTTTGAGAAATACCAGTTTACAGCCCACGAAGGACAGCCACACCTTTCACCTCTCAAATATATTTATTCACTAAATGCTCCTGCAGTTTAAGTTTGGGGTATTAAAAACAGAAGTTCAGTGCCCCTCCTCATCCTGGACCATGAACTGGCTCTCTGTAAAGCTCCCCCACCTCTTTTACTTTTAAATGCCTAAATGACCATAAAACACAGGGGAAAACACTGCTATGTGCCAGGTGCTGAAATAAGCACCATGCTTCAAACACCCTTTGATAAACAGAAGATGAAACAGATTCCTTTCATGGTGCTTTTGCTGGGGCAAGACTCCTGCTGAATTTCCTGGGGTTCTGGAAGGGGTCTGTGTAATAAAGGAAGCCTCACCTGAGACCATCTATAAATTCCACTGTTTAACCAACTGGTTTAACCTGCACACGAGAGGAGGGCAGCTGCTGGGCTGTGGCAAGTTTGCTTAAATTTTCAGGTGCTATAAAAAAATTCCAATCATTTCATTAATTGACTAAGAAGCAGACCTTGAGGTAATGGTCTTTTAAAATTTGTTACAGCAGCACACAGACCCAATTTTACCTCTATGTGAATAGAGGTAAATGTGAAGATGGGCTGTGTGAAAGGAGCAGGGATGAACTCCTGTCTGGAGAGGGAGAGGAGAGAGGAAGCAACAGGGTCCTGAGGACAAAGACTGCCCCATGTCATGGTTTTAAAGCATTAGCTAAAAAATCACTAGAAAACTTACTCATTTCTTGCTGTGAGATATGGATTAGGAGAAGGGTAAAACAGGTTTAAAACTTAAAAGGAATAAAGAAAGTTAAATAACAAAAATACAAGAATAAGAAACTTCTAGAAACCCTTTTTAACCACCAGGTTTTTTCTCTATGTTGTCAATTAAACAAGCACTGCTCTTCCCTCCAGACCCTCCTCAGCTTCTCCCATCAGAACATCTGGCTGTGGCTTTTCCCATGCTTGGGGCATTTTTCTCCCTCTTCAGTAAAGGCTTGTTGATGACCTTAAACTGTGTTACTTTGCTTAAATCTTCTATATTTCAAACGTATGTGAAGCCACTTGGGTTTAAGTGACTTCTGACCTGAGGTAATACTGAGGGCATTTATCTAGGTTTTTGGTAGAGAAGGGTAAGTACTACTTGTTAGAAACAGTGACAAAATTTCAACTTTATTTTCATTTGAAACCATTAATTTATCCTGACAAGAGGCAATAATGCTTCTATCAAAGCCCTCATTAGAAAGGGTTTCTCAGAACAAGGACAGATTTTCTACTTAAACCAGATACCCCATCTGACATGGAGAAACAATCTCCTTTGTTAGGACACTGCACAGGAAATGTCCATCCATCTGATTCAGCTCTGCTTGCTTTCCCACATCTAAAGGGGGGAAACTGACAATTTGCAGTGTCCTCTTTCTTGTTCATCTTGTTCATCTCTGTCATTGTCTTGCAGAACAGGAAAAAGAATGAAAATTCTTTCTGGACAGGTCAGAAAAGGGCTTTGTACAGTTCCTCTGACACACAAGAACTGAGATAGAGACAACAAATACTGGGAGGGAGAGAACAGCTACAGTGCAGAAACAGAGTTGTCCATCAGTCTGGAAGGACAAATGGAAGTGATGAATACAATAGCAACAAATAGGATCAGTTTTACTCAAAAGACAGCCAAAATCAGCTAGATAATGCTCAACATTTGTACATCACATGAAAAATTAAATAATTTTACAACAGCTCCACATACTGTACAGCTCCTTATTTCACTGACAAAAATAAAAGGAAAGAAAAAGAAAATAAGAAAGAAATTGAAGCACTGAAATGGCAAATGAGGACAAACTCTCCTCACAGCAATTTTCACAAAGGTGAGAAACAAGCTTTTTGTTTCAGCATGTTTCTTCCAAGGGCTGCAGCAACACTGATGGTTTCCTGCTCCTGACAGCAGGTTCAGGGCCTTTTCTCTTCTGCTTTTCACGATGCTTCCCGTGGTTGTGCTCCAGGACAGTGCTGTCCATGCTCTGAGCTGGTCAGGCTCTTCTGCTCCCCTCAAACCAGCACCTCTCTGCAAGAAGTGCTCCTTTTCTTCTCGCTGGTCAGATCCACTGAAGACAACAGTCCACTGCTAGGACTAGGAGGGAAAACAATCAGGTCAGATTACAAGAATCATCTCTGGAGGTGGAGGGTCCATTTCAAACAGGAGCTGCCACAGCATCCTGTGAGAAACACAAGATTGTCAACTTAAAATGTGACCCACAGGAAAGGCTCCTGCAGGTCTGGGGAGACTCAGAGACCTGAAGCAAGAGCCTTCATAACCCTTCCAGTGTCTTACATTGACCATTAAATCTCTGGATACACAGTCCCATTTTGGGCTCCTCAATCCAGGAGAGACATTGAGAGGCTGGAGCTTGTCCAGAGAGGGAATGGAGCTGGGGAAGGGTCTGGAGCACAGCTCTGATGAGGAGCAGCTGAGGGAGGAGCTGGGAAAGCTCAGTCTGGAGAAAAGGAGGCTCAGGAGGGACCTTCTGGCTCTGCACAACTCCCTGAAAGAGGGGACAGCAGGGTGGGGTCGGGCTCTCTTCTCTTGCACCAAGCAACAGGACAAGAGAAAATGGCCTCACCTTGTGCCAGGGGGATTTGGATTGGATATTAGGAATAATTCCTTCACCAAACAGTTGTCAACCATTGGAACAGCCTGCCCAGGGCAGTGGTGGAGTCCCTGGAGGTATTTAAAAGTCACGTAGATGTGACCATTGGGGACATGGTTTAGTGATGGGTTTGGCAGTGCTGGCAGCCAAGTCTTGGTGGGACTCAACCTGAAAGATCTTTTCCAACCTAAACAATCCTATGATTCTGAAATTCTCTGAAACAATACTTTTTTATTTTTTTATAAACAATCATCTCAGGTGTGACAAGCTTCTCCAGCTCTAATGAGTCAAACTCCATGTTTACACCCATGTTTACAAAAGTGGATGACTCACATCTTTCCCCTGTGTTATGCCACAGTAAACACCTACACGTGGTTTCTTCCACGCAGGTGAGTGACAACATCGACCCAAATTCCTAGGCACACACAGCCATGGTTTCCACACCAAGTTTTGCCCAGTGAGATCACTCAATATTTTTATCAAATGCTGCTGAGTCATGGGATTAGTGACATTTCCATCTGTTGTTTCCAGACTATTATACTGAAGGTGTCTTGAGAGAATTTTAACTTTCAAACTTTCAACCACGACCTAACACCTGACAAGATGTGAAATATCTTTATTGGATCTTCCTGGATCGATAAAAGAATTGTAATTTCAAAGCTGCACAGTCTCTTCTGCCCCAAATGACCCAAATGCTGGTTTCAGAGAGGAGAAATAGTTGCCTTAACCCCTCTATTTTCCCCTCATAAACCACATACATTTGAACACACAGTCACTGGAAGCCCTCCACAGATTTCGATACAAGGATCATAACTGAGAAATAGACTGGAAAAAAAAAAGAAACTCTTTTTCCCATGTCCAAACTGGACTGACACAGTTTCTTTTGGCAGGCAGCAAAAACATTGCAGGTAATTCTTGAGACACCTAAAGGGCACTCACTTTTACAAATATTGTGTGAAACCACTAAAGCCTTGGTACCAAAAGAAATCCAAGGACAACAGACAGATTTTTTGCAGTAGAGATAGAAACAACAACTCAGTGATGTCAACAATTCTGCCAAAGTTTTTGCAGGAAGCTGCTAAAACACGGTTTGTTTCCTTGAGGTTGAAACATTGCTTTTAATGAATTGCTCTGATATTTAAAAGAACCTCACGCTCTCATGAGTGCACATCAATTAGCACCAAACACACTGTCTGGGCTCTGAGTGGTTTCCATCCCCCAGATGAAAGCAGAACAACTCTCTGACATCCTAAAGCAGCCCTGCTGGCATACAGATCCATGTTTTTGTGAAGGCAGCAAATAGGTAATTATACTGGGAATTCTGATTCCTAATTCCATTCCTTCCTTATTCAATGACCTTAAAGTAAATCTAATTCACATATGGAGGAAAAAGTCTCCACTTTTTCCTCCACTGTCTGCCTAAAGGGCTTTGACATCTGCAGGTGAAGAGATTAGATGAAAATACCACTTCTAACTTTGTAACCACAGCAGAAGGTTATGTGGGAATCACAAAAATCTATCGATTGCCACTTCTGATATTTAGAAGCTTAATACCCTGAGCAGACTTTTGAGATACCTGTATGTCCTTCAGCAAGGATTTACATGTGAAAAATGTTGTATGCTGTAAGATGCAGTAGATGGTTCCCTGCTTCTGACATACAAATAAGGTTTGTAAATTGGTAAATTAGCCATTAACAGGAAAATAAATAAACTTTACCTTTTCTAGACCCCACCTCCGCCTCGATGAAAGGCAGTTCATCCTTAAGGCTTCTCTTGTCTGCAGATTTAAATAAAAAATATTAAAGGGACCAGTTTCTCAAGGTGTAAAAAATGTTCATATAATCCAGAATAAGTACCTTTCTGTCCAGAAGTGTCCCAAACAACAGGATGAAGAATCCCTAAGAAATTGCAAAAGCAGTTAACAAAACCAACATAACCACATGATATTTCTTAAGTGTTTTTAGATGTCTTTTCATTAAGGAGAGATCTCATCACTTGTGATTCGGGTAACAGCAATGCACAAAATGGTTTTATCCACCCAGGTCACAAGGGCTCTCTGGAACATCAGGAATGGATATAACCTGTGTTCCTCCTGACTATGAACTGGACTGATGGGTAACACACCAGGGCTGTCTCAGACACTCAGTGCAGCCTGAGCCAGGGAGAGCTAAGGCAGACTGGGTGTGCAGCAGGGCATCAGGTAACACTGGTGTTTATGCTGATGAGTTAATCAAAACCATGGAATCATGGAATGGAACGGTTTGGGTTGGAATTGACCTTAAAGGACATTCAGTTCCAACCCCCTGCTGTGGGCAGAGACACCTTCCACTACACCAGGTTTCTCAGAGCCCCATCCAGCCTGGTCTTGAACATTCCCAGGATGGGACATCCACAGCTTCTCTGGGAAGCCTGAGCCAGTGTCATCTACACTGGAAGGGAGAATTTTTCTGTGTAGTTGTTAATTGATGAGGATCAGATTTGTAGTTATGGACATGAACTGGTGTATTTTACATTTAACAGAAACTAATCATGGGATTAATTCCTCATTCTACTTCCAAGCAGACCAGTTTGTTCCACTACCCACCTGCACCTAAAACACCAACCCAGGATGTTTCATGTGCAGGAAAGCACCGAGTGGAAGGGAAAGCTGAGATCCTGCTTTTCACACACATTTCCCCTTAGATCTGGTACCTTTATGCCAGACCCAAGGTCTGAGCACACACACTACTCCCAGTGTCCCAGAGTTTACCTGGAAGGCGTTCAGCAGTGCAAACACGACGTGGAAGGCCAGAGAGCGGCTGTCGATGATCGTGGCCAGTCCAAACCCCCAGGTGAGGCCCAGCAGAGGCGTCAGAAGGGCAACGTTTTTACTGACTCGGATCATGCTGCTCAAATCTTGTGACTTGCAGCCCTCTCCAACGGAGGATCTCCCAGTCTTCACCACAACCACAACCACCACAATGAGATTCATAACAATGATGCTCAGGGCAGGTACAACAAAGGCCAAAAGTGCTTTTGTCTCATACCAATTGAGCCAGCAAGCTCCAGGCCTTAAATACCCGTTTTTTGGTTCAGTAATGGCAACAGTGAGGACAGATATGACCAAGGGACATCCATATCCAATAGAGAACGCTGCAGCTAGGAATACAGATCTTGTTATCTTAAAAAAAATTAACAATAATCCATAGAGAATCAAGAGGCCCAAGGTAAACATCCAAAAAAACAGGGCAAGATAGAAAAAGTGAAGGAAAAAAGTGGCTGCCACACACAGCTGGTAGTTTAGGGCTGTATTGTGCACAATGGCTGCCAGGATGAACAGGACATCAGCGACAAGAAGTGAGGCTGCGATGTTGACCAAGCAGAAGTGGCGCATGTAGGTTATTTCAGTTTTTGTGACGTGGTGCCAGACCACGGCCTCGATGGCAAGGCAGAGGACCAGGCTGAAAATGGACAGGCCCAGGCCCACCCGTGTGATGTAATCCAGCACCAAGCTCCGTGGCGCGGCCGGGGCCATCAGGATGGAGAAGGACCTGTAGGTGCGGCGCTGGTGGGCGCAGACGCAAACCACGGCGGTGACGCTGTGTGCGCGCAGCCGGCACGCCCGGGGATCCCAGCGCCGCTCGCCCGAGTGCCACCCCACGCACTGAGCCCCCACCTGCTCCAGCTTGTTCAGCTTCTCAAAGGTGAGCAAAACGTTCTGGAGCTCCTCTGGCAGCAACACTGACAGCACCATCCCGTTCACAAAAGCAGGGTCCAGCTGGTTGGTCTCTAGGATGGCTCCGAGCGTTGGAAATGCAACGCTGATGGCTTTGGAAGTCCTGGGTAACCTCAGAAGCTCTTCTTCTGGAATCACCACGTTCCCAGTGATGTTGCCTGTGCTGTTGAACTCCATGGAAAAGTCAAAGCTCCTTCCAGAAGTGTTTCTGTGTATGCTGTAGCCTTTGGTAGCGATGAAGGGCTCCTGGATACTTTCTGACTCATTCCTTAGAAGAAGTTTCCCAGCAAATAAATTCACCGAGTCCAGTAATATTGAACCAGCATTTCTGTCCTTTACAAAAGCCCAGTTGGAAATGATGGAGCTGTTCAGAATATGGTTTGCTATCCTGCTGTAGCTCTGAAACAAACAAGCAGAATAGAATTTATTTGTTTTATGTTACAAGAAACCAAATATTATTCTACTGGCAATGCCCCCAAAAAATTCATGTGATTTCTATAAAAGAATAATCCTTTGACAATGAATATGTTCCCATGATCCATCCCAGTCAAACCTGAACATCTCATTACTAGAATTGTCCCATCCTCTTCATATCCTACATCAAAAGGTGATTGGAGAAGTAAATATAAAGCAAAAAGGACACCCTAGTACTATTCCAGATGCTGACCCACAGTGCAGGTCTGGTTTTTACCACACTCCCTGTATTTCTTCCCCCACTCTCTGATTTCTGAGTTCATCAGGGAAAGATCTCAGCTGTTGTTGTACAACACATGACAACACAGCTGTAGGTCAGCACCTCCAAGGTTGCCTTCCCTATAGTGTCATACTTTAGAAATTAATTCTTCTTTGTACTGTTATCCCATGCCTATGACAGCAGCTCCTGGAAACCTTTGTTTGTAAAGAAATTTAATTCCACAGTCTATTTTCATCACACATAAATTAGTCAAAAAGTTTCTCTGACAAGATATCCCACTCTGGAAACTCTTTCCAGGTGATCTCCATGTGACTTGCAGCCACCACTTCATTGGACAGTGGCCATAAGGACAAAATACTTTGTGGATGCTCCATAAAGCTCAGAAGCACCTCCAAAGCCAATAAAAGTAAATACCTGCATTTTTCCTCTGGTGACATTCTCTGATAGCAGCAGGGAAATCTTCTTTAGCAATTCCACTATATCAGCAATGTTTCCTGGGATGGCTGGTGAAGACAGGATATCTGGGATGATGCAAGAAAAATCAGCTTGGCAGCTCTGATTCCCAGCACCAAAATGCTTTGCTCCATCTCCAGGCTTCCCATGCCCCAGCTTTCCTCCTCCTCCAAAAGGAAGATGTACTCCAGCACCATGTCCTCCAGAGCATGGGAGGAGTTCACTTTGGGATATCCTCTGGAGGGAAGAAATAGGTTTGAGACAATCAGTGAAAAGAATGAAAATTAATCCACAGCTACAACTAGGCAAGCAATGCAGCCCTGGGTGTGCAGAGAAGGTGTCAGATGGACTGAATCTCAGGACCAGAGCTGACCTGAGAAGAATATCATGGTTACACTACACACATGAAGGAAGGGGCAAGAACTAAATGCAGTATCTTGAAGTGACTTGAATAAGGATCTTGAAGCTGAGGTAAATTGTTGTAATTTGTCATAAATAATCTGATTATTACATACATTGGTGTTGTTCTTTCCTCAGTTTCATCCTGCTGTGTTCTTATCTCAGTTTAGATCCACTGGTGAGAAACACCAGGCAAGTGAACAAGGCAACTTCATTTCTGAATTATGTTCCCACATAAGAATCTCCCAAATTTATTTCCTATCACCTGATATAAGATTGTGAAAGAATTAGAGCAATGTCTGATGAGGAGTGGCTGAGGCATCTGGCAATGTTTAGGCTGGAAAAAAGGAGGCTCAAGGGGGGACTTTATCACTATTTACGACTACCTAAAATGAGGTAATAGTGAGATGGGGTCAGGCTCTTCTCACAGGTAACAAGTGACAGGACAAGAGGCCATGGTGTCAAGATACACCAAGAGAGATTTAGATTGGATATTAGGAAAAATTTCTGAAAGGGTGGTCAGGTGTTGGAACAGGCAGCCCAGGGAAGTGGTGGAATCACAATCCCTGGACAGGTGTGGAGGTGGCACTTGAGGTTGTGGTTCAGCAGTGAAATGGTGGTGCTGGACTAATGGTTGCACTCAATGATCTTAAAGGCCTTTTCCAACCTAAACAATTCTTTGATTCCATGAAGTCAGAGCCTGTTATCAAAGCGTGTTACTCTGTGTTTTAGGATCTCATCTCCCTTTGCTCAGGACTGAAGGCACACAGAAAGAGGGTCTGTCTTTGCAAGAAGTTAAAAGCACAGGCCAAAGTAGGTGCACAACAGCATCCTCACCTGAAAAAGGGACTGAACATCCAGGCTTGCACAAGCATCTGACAACAGCTGCCACTTTCTGTCTTCACAGACAAAACTTGTCTCCCCGTGGAAGGAGGGAGAGCAAGGCTGAATACAAATTGCTCCATTATCTTGGCAGGGAATGAGATTTATACAGGCATCTGGAAAATAAACCAAGCAGACACTGTTAGAAGGGGAAAGACAGCATACCATGGTCTGTAATGTATCAGGGGTGTAAAGTATTGATAACATCTCACAAAACATTAACCAAGGCACTGTACCTTGCTCATCACCAGTCTTTGATTTGTTACTGAGAACCTGAAAAATAAGAAGTGGAATGTAGAGTAAATGTTTACATAAGTAAAAGATGACTCCTTGGTACAAATCAGAAAGGGTTTCAAGAGGAAAATACTCCTTTTGAGGTTCAGAATGCAGATTTTGTGGCCCTTTGCTCATACAGACCAGCTGAGAACTCTCTACTTCAGGTCTGCCTCTACATATGAAGCCTTCATTTGGACCCTGCTACTGAAGTGACACTGTGAGCTCGTGCACAGGATCTCAGGTGAGATCTCAGATGAGGAAGTTGTTTATGATGAAGATGGTGAGACACTGCCACAGGCTGTCCAGAGAGGCTGTGGCTGCCCCATCCCTGGAAGTGTTCAAGGTCACTTAATGGGGATTTGAGCAGCCTGGTCTAGTGAAACTTACCCTGGGAGTGCTGTGTGACATGGCCAGGAAGAAGTGTGCAGCCCAAAGGAGCAGGCAGTGGATCACCCTCACATCCATCACCACTCATTTGCTGATTTCCTCCTGGAAGAAAGATGTTAAAGAAGTTTAGACATCTCTGTTTCCACTTTTTGAACACAGACTGATTACTCACTAGTAAAAAAAAAAGCTAAACCTATGCCAGAGACTGTCCTTACTGGGCTTGCAAGGTGACTTTTGGGCATTCATAATTCATTACCTTTACTGAGAATGACTTGTGAACCCTTTCTTAAAAAAAAAAAAAAAAATCTTTTCAACACTGAATGTTACTGCATTAATAATTTACTCTAAACTGTAAGCTGGGGAGCTTATTAAAACAGTTCAGCCTGTGGGTCTCTTTTGAAGTGATTTAAGACAGTCTCATCTCCACTGGGTTCAATGCTCTGCTCTCCTTGGGCAGTTCCTGCCATGTGAGTAGGAAACGTGGGCACCCAGGGCCCAGAAATTGAAATATGACAAACAAGGGCCAGAGTGAAGAGTTATTTCCTTTGCAGAAGGATTCAGACCTCTATTCCCTCCATGAAGTTGCCCACAATCCTAAATGAAAGCTAAATATCCTGGGATGCAACTTGTTACAGGTATATTTGTTGGAGAACAATAATCCAGAAAGGGAATGAAGAAAAAACAACATGTACATCAAATCTAATTATTAGAAGCTAGACATGTCCTAGGCAAAAGCAACTGCTGTGAGTTCAGAAGAATTGAGACACTGATCTTCTATCACCACAAGTAGATTAATTTAATTTAAAAAAAAAAAAAGAAAAAAAAATGCATAAAAGTCATTGAGTTAAGCCACTAAAGCAAGAAGCAATTGCACAGTGGCAAAACAGGATGACAGCTGGATCTCAAGAGAAGGCAACATGAAAAACCTCATCAAATTACCAAGCCTCGAGAGGAGTCCCTCAATTTTCCCTGACACGTACAGATCAGCACAGATGATGCTGATCAGAAGCAGGAGTCCTGCACTGGGACAGCAGAGATGTGTTTTCACATCCAGAGGCTCCAGGCTCTCCCATCTGACAGAATCAAAGGCCCAGGCACACAGCTGCCTGCCTCTTTCATCTGTGATGTTTGGTCACCATGCTATGTTCTTAGATTTGGAGGTTTATTACTTAATCATGAAATTGCCATAAAAGTTCAACTAATGCACTGAATTTCTAAGGCAGCTCTTAAGGAAAACCTCATGCCAGTCTCAGAATTCAGCTGTTAATATGAAAAGCATTTTCTGAGTTAAAAGCTAGCAGCCACTAGCTCTTCTAAGGAAACAAAATGATCAGGAGCAGTGAAGCAGAATATTCAGATCAATATTGCCAAAGAACGGGAGGTGGCTGGGAAACACCTACAGGTTTGGGGTGAAAGGCTGCACTGAATTCTTTTGATTTCTGCAGTCATTAAATGTTTGTTGTGAGCTTGTAGCCCTAATTCCATTTCACAGCTCGGAATCCTTGAGCTCATCGTGTCTCACCATTAATTAATTCACATTCATTTTGTATTTAATCACAGGTGGAACCCCACCTAACTGAGGCTGTTACCTCTGAGTGAGGGAGAAATCTGGGACATCTCCAAGTGTCTCGGGCTCACTGGCTCACTTGGCTGCATTGTTTGACTCATCCTGGAAACCACCCAGTCCCAGCACTGCAACCTGCCAGGGCAACCACTGTGCAGTGGAGAAACTCAGGGCAAAACAAGCAAGACTGCAACAAGTCACTGTTACTTTAGGAAAAAACATGGGTGTAGTGACACTGGGCCATATGAAAGCATAAACAGAGAGAGGACGATTTATCTCTTTATCATGAACTATCTACTGCCAGTAACCCCTGCCTTTGTAAGAAGCTGAAAACATGATACTCCTCTGTTCCAGAGGTTTCTGCTCCATCCATGTATCAGGACACAGGCATATGAGCAGCTGAGGTGTCAATATCCTCTCATGTGGAAAGGACTTTCTAGTAAGGGGACACTTCCACACCACAAGCTCAGGAGATTGTCACAAGCTGGTGATCTCCTTCTCCAGTTCATTTCAAAGCCCTCAACAGAAGAGAAAGAGCAAGGAGTGGATGGGCAGGGGTTACAGGAGAGAAAAGAGTCTCTTAAAACAGAAAAACAAAACAAAACTGGTTGTAAATTTAAAAAGTAATTCCTATGTTGGTTAATGCTCACAGCCTTACATTCAAATCCCTTACTCTGACTCCTGTTGGTGTGAAATTGAAGTATTTTGTAAAACTCTACTCTATCCTCCTTTCCTCTACCCCAAGCATATTTTTAATTTTAACTACTGGCAGGATGCACTGCACAGCAGTCTGGCCCTATGTGGGCACAGCAAACAGAGGGATCTGTTCAAACGATGACAACTGGGATTTACACCCCTCCCAATGCTGGGCCCAAAGGCTCTGCCCAAAGGGTCCTTCATCACCTTGAGTCACTTCTCTCCCTCTCCACTACTCCAGAAAACAAACTACAGTTAAGTTTACAAAGATGTTCTGCACAAAAAAATTACACTTTTTGCAAAAAGCAAAAAAGCACACTTTTTGCAAAATTAAGGTCTACACTGATCTTGCAATAATTTGCTAGAGAAATGTTTTCTGAAATATTACAAACTCACAACTTTAACATTCTTTAGAAGTATTAAACCCATTATTACAGGACCTAATCTATTGGTTTTAGGACTTGAATGGCCGCTTGGCTTGTTTAAAACTCAATAAATCACCATAACATGATAACCTGCCATTGCTACCAAGCAAGTTAAGCTGCAGCAGGAGGCTTCAGTGCTCACATGGTCATCCAAGGATAAAAAGTAAAGCTCTATATTCTTCAGAATGGTATTAGTTGTATTTTTAAAGGAATCATAGTTGGAAAGTGTAGCTTTAAGTGAAGCAAGTTCTAAAAGGAAAGTTATCTTTATATATAGCTGTAAGAAAACTCCAAATTTTCTTTAAAGTGACAACACTGATTAGAGACCAATTACAAAACTAGCAGAAAAAAACCCCAGAAGTTAATTAAAATATCTACTTATTTTCACAGATGTAAAAAGAATATAAAACTAAGGAAAGAAGCCCAAAGTAAAAACAGCCTTAGCAATTAAATGCATTTCAGATTATGAATGAACCAATTTCACAGACCTCTGATAATTCTCCAGCAGCTCTGGAATAATGACGTTCTGTGGAAGTACTCACTGTTTTCAGAAGTCCAGGGAATACTGTGAGCAAACTTAACCCAGCCAGGGATCCCCCAAGGTCTCAGACGTGACTGTCTAACCACTCATGTGCTGCCATCCTTTCCCAGTCTCACTCTGCCTTACCCAGCCCTGTCTCGGTGCTCGATTCATTTGGAGTTTTCCCATGAAGAAATAATGTTGGGCCGCAGCTGCTTCTTTTCTTGCCTGACTGGATTAAGGCTGAGGAACCTGCAGATGAAGGTATTGCACTGCAAAATGACAAAACACGTTACAAACACACCCACAAATCCAGATTGCCACCTCTGCCAGGAGTCCACAGGGATGAGTCACACCTGAGGGGTTGGTGCCCTTCCTCTGGGTGCAGGTGGCAGCTTCTGCTCTCCTGCATTTCACAGAACTATGGAATGATTTGGGTTGGAAGAGACCTTAAAGACCATCCAGTTCCAACCCCCTGCCACAGGCAGCGACACCATCCACTGCCACAGGTTGCTTTAAGCACCCTCCAACCTATTATTGAACACTTCCAGGGATGGAGCATCCATAACTCCTCTAAACAACAATCTCTTAAAGACCTCAAAACATTAATTATCAAAATCTGGTCAAGTTAATGCATTATCCTTCATAAATGCAAGAGCACACTATTGACAGCACCTTGTGCATCTAAAAAGCCCAATGGGCAAATAATAATCTTTTCTTCAGGGCTACCCCATCATAAAGGGTGACAGGTACCTGCTGAACCTTGTGCCATGGTCGCCATTGGCTCTCTAAATATCACCTCAACTCCAAGAACCAGATTTCCAATAGCCAAAAATTTACAGCAAGTAGTTTATCACTAGAGAAGAGCAATTCCTAACACTCCTTCACATAGGCCTGACTTGATCACTAATTTTTTTTCTACATTCCTGCAGTGTGTTAGTCAGGAGCTTACAGGGTTTCCTGTCATTTTGTCTACTGTCAGAACTCCAGCCTGTGCTCAGCCACAGTCATGTCTCCAGTTTTAACCTAAAGATAGGTATTATTTACTGTTCTGCTTTGATATAGCCAGCCTCACATCAGCATCAAGTAGGAATTTAGCCAGGCACAATCAAGTATAGCCACCTGGGAAGGTTTTATTCCTTGTACTTGGTACACAACCAGATAGAGATCAGTTAAAAAAAAAACTTTAAGGCTAAAAACTGTATCATGTCAAGGTATGAACATGTTTCAAAAGGCTTCTTGCCCATATCACCTGGAGCTGTGCTTCTACACACTCCCTGACCCCTTACTCTGACAGCAAAACTGAATGGCCCTTGATTCTCAACACCTCCTCAACATCAAGGGTTCTCTGAAGGACACAAAACCCAACATCCTGCAGCCCTCAGGCACCCACACGCTTCTCCCAGGAGGAAGGTGTGTGAATCTGGGCTCCCAGGGGGCTTGGAAAGAGACTGAAACCATGACTCCCAACAAAGAGGGCACTCCAAGCCCTGACCTCAGCAGCATCAGTCTCATCAGTCACAAGCTGGTTGGGGTTGTTTACATTCCTCAGGAACAAACAGGGAGGGGTTTGTCTTCACAGCTCTTGCAAAATCCAATTACTCAAGATCTGCAACCAGCTGCTTCAATGCTGTGCTCACCACCTGCTTTCTCAGAGATCAGAAACATCTCAGGTAACTTTTACAGCAGCCAAAAGGCAGCTGTGGAAACCTGGGTTTACCATTTCCTTTGGAAAGAGTTAACAACAGACTTGTGCTAACTTAATGAATACCAGGTATTTATTTAAAAGTTCAACAGATACTTTGCTATACGCTTCAAACCTTGCAGTAATCACAGGTCCATCAGAAATTCACTTCCTTTAACATTAATGAAAAAAATAATCTTTGTGGGAAAAAAATCAAGTAAGTAGACCTGTAATTTTGCTTTTTTTTTTTTTTAACTATACCTTGTGTGCTACCAGAAGATTTTTAGACAAGACTGAATGAAAACCTGGCAGTTTAAAAATGCTCTTCTGCTGTTCTGTTCTCTATGTGCCTTTTCCTTGTTCCACATCCTCACTAAACATGCCATACCCTCAGTCTTCAGTTCTTCACTATATACTCAAGCAGGAGACTCAACCATGCATTTATCCATGTTATTGAGTGGCAATAGGGATCTTAAATAAAGCCTCTGATGATGCACAGTAAGGTCAGTTCAATATGGGCCAAGAGGGGAAAAAAAGGGGGAATGAATAAATCCTGAGAAGTTAAATATTCCCAGTTACATTTGCAAATAAAAACTGAACTTTCCAACTGTTTGGATCCTAAGCCACCCTGTTAGTCAGGAGCCAGAGCATCCCATGAGTAAATGGAAATCTGAAAACTTTAAAGGGGAACTATCATACTTTGCTTCCACTCCTCATACTCCTCCTTGCAAAGAATGGCATACAAAACACTCCTGAACAGAACTGAGCAGACACCTGAAGAGGTTTTTATACTCATTTTATTTGCTGAGTTTGGATAGCATGCATCATTTTACAGCACCGGTAGACAAGTCAGTGAAGCACACTGCTCTTAGGAACTTGTACTGTGGAATGTCTCCAAAACCATTACCCTCTCCCCCTCCACTCCAGTACATAACACTAGCTGAAAACAAGACAGACACACATCAGGGCAACTTCCTTATGGCTACAAATACTCATAGCAGCGACTTTTAAAGGAGGGTTTATTAAATCAAGTCATTGCACTTGGGTCATTTATTGCTATAGCGAACAAAGGCCATTATATAACAAACACCTTTCATTTGTGGCTTTAATTGATTGTCTTGTTCTGTTCATTCTCTGCAAGCTCACACACAGGCACAATTTCTGCACAGAAACCCCTTCCAAGATTTCTTTCTTGCTCCAATCACAGTGAAGAGCTGGTATAACAAAACTGGGTCCTCCATTAGGCTCAATTCTTGTCCCTCATCACCTGCTTTACAGGTACGAATTCCAGGCAAGAGTTTAGTGTCCGACGAGAAACACATGATTCCTTAATTCATTTGTGATGCAATTGGGCAACTCAAGGATAAAAGCAATAAGATTGAATCACCTCACTAGCAATTTGACTAGCAAATATTACTCAGTAACTGCATAGTGTATTGATCAGGGTTCAATGAGATTTCATGAATTATCTGAATCAGTAATGGACAAACATTCCCCAACTAACTTTTTGACATTTGTATTTTACGACACATCAACTGTGGAAGAATCCCAGTGTGGGATTACTCTCGAGAATTAACACTTGCATGTCACTTGAACAAGTGACATACTGACTAATTATTTATGACTACTACCATGAGGAAAAGTTTAATTACTTTCTTTTATTGATGAAGTTGCCAAACTATATGGCATGTTTTTGCCTTTTAAGTTACAGGAGACCTAAAGGAAATGAGCTGATTCACAGAACTAATGAATTTGACTGATTTTCTAAAGCTGTATGTTTTTTAATTCTTTAATCAGACAAACACAGCAATAAATACCATTGTCTCACATCACTTTGCATGTTATTTCTGCATTATTCTGGTGCAAGTTTTGAGCCCAGGGGTTAAAGATAATGGTAATCCACAAGAGCTCAACCTCTTTTCCATAAAGTAAAGACACTATCCTGGACACCAGCACAATGATGTCAAAGCAATTGCTCCAATCACTCATTTAAATACAAAGACATTACTCAGTTCAGAGGTACTTAATATATTGAGAAAGTTTATGGCATAAATATATAAATATTGAGAGCTTTTGAGAGTATCAAAGTTCCAAAGGGATTTATTTGGAGATATAAACAAAACCTGACTATTGTAAAAACAGATCAAGATGCATACTTAAACAACTAGAAAGACTGATGACTTCAGAAACACGGAAGTACAGACGCCGTGACTTAAGGTTTACTCTTTCATGCTGTATACTGTAATAGTTTAGGCACAACAGGTTGAGTTAAGACTGGGCTCTCACTTTGTTTCTGATTTCCTTGCATTTTGTGGTTTAACAGTTAATTTTGTCATGATTTCACAATTCAGTCTTAAATCCCTTTTTAATCCAATAGTGCAAGTGACAAACCGTTCTGCTGAACTACTCGGATTAGATCATTCAATCTTTCTACAATGCACAGGAGTCTCACCTGCTTCATTGCACTAACAAATTCCTATCTCATTACTCATCAACAGCATAGTATTAATATTCTCACTGCAGACAGGCACATCAGCATAACCCTGGGTAAGACTGCCAAAATTATACAAATATCACATATTCCCTTTTGCAGGTGGGGAAAAGTAGTGACTACAATTAGGATACAGTTATTCCATCCCTTCCAATGGACTATTTTACAGATTAGTTGCAAAGACAGATCACCCTATTTATTGTATAGATCTCTTTAAAAATTAAGCTACAGGTATTCAATAAAAATCTATTAAGAATTCCCTCTCCTTTCTATACAGATTCAGTAGTATTTTCAAGCAAACCAAAAAAATAAGGTCTGCAATTCCAGCACAGTAAGAAATAAGGCCTCTTTTATATTGGCAAAAAAATTACACCGTTATTCTTTTTTGTTTTCTTGTCTTTCTGAATATAAGACTATATTCCTTTTTTTCTACTATATTTTTTCTTTAAGACTGTAGAACACCAGCATCCATTATAATGAAATGAGTCAGTTCTCCTTGTGTTCAGCTTTGAATTCCTAGTGAGTTAAAAATATTGAGTCCATAGCTGTCTCATGTAGACATCACTGCTTTCTTCAATTTTTCTATTTCAAGCTGAAAAAACAGATATTTTGAAAAGAAAGTCAGTATTAAAGTAGCTATAAAGTCTTCAGAGCTTTCACCAAAGTTATAATCTTTGCATTTCAAAGACACTTATGTATTGCACCACAGAAGCATTTGACAGCTCAGTATTTGCAGTTGATTTTGTACCACTGTATTGCTAAATGAACAGGAATTTAAAATAATTATAGATTTGACTACAGTTCTGGTATAATCTTTTTAAAATTTAAAAAAAAAGTCTGTTTTAGAAATGGGTTTATCTGGATAAACTCTCTGAAAAAAGAAGTCAAAGCTGGGTTATGGAATCACCTGACATGTAATGCTGCACCATCACCTGAGAGTAACTTTCTAAAACAGCCTTTCATGGAAAACACTGCCTGGATTAATTTGTATTTCTTGAAACAGACTTAGAGGACACCTAGAGTTACTTCCTCTTCAGCTCCAGTGCATATTTAAGGCATCTTCATTAATTGCTTTAGAGTCACATTAAGAAGAGAGACTCACCAGAAGTTTATCTCATGTGTCTCCAGTAGTTTTGTAGCCAGCAAGCTGTACTATTTCACAAATAAAATGCCCTTTTGTACCAGACTGAAATAATTTCCTACAGTGAGCTCATCCTATTAACGACTTAATGGCATCATACTACTACCTACTACTGCAGGTAGTGTTCTTCATCAGTAAACTGAGGAATGGCATTCATTCATAAGGAAATTTTTCAGATGCATTCTGTTCTTTTGGCAAATCATCCACACTTAATATTTAAACCATTAATCAAAAATTTAGAGACGTTTGCTTTTGCCCTATTTTTCTTCTGATTACCTAAATAGGTCTTTCAGTCTTATAAATGCAAAGTGTTAACTGTCTCTCTTGGAACTTGTCCAGTTGGACATATTTCTAGCAAAGAGCAGAATCCAGCAACACTGAACTTCCATCCCAACTTCCACAGGTGTTACTATTTATGTTATTAAATTATTGTTAAAAATATTATTCCAGAAAAAGAAATCTGAATTTGGATCTTCTCTGTACATCCAAATGCCTCTTGAGGCATTCATTCAATCACAAAATAAAGCAGCAACACAAAAAGAGACTGAACAGGTTTGTTAAGACTTTCCTGTGACATCAAATCCCAGAACAAAGCCTACACACCCATAAACTCCCCATGCCCTCCCATAGTGGTAACATTACCTCCAGATTGCTTCGCAACAGCTTCTCTTCTTCCAAATCCTTCTTTAGTTTTTCTAGTTCTCTCCTAATAGTAGTTAAGATGAAAACAGAAGTTAGAAGGGGGAAAAAGAAACTTCACATTACTGAGAACAGAATGCACAGGCCTTGTTAAATTTGACAAGTGGGATTCACAAAACAAGGCACATACCCACGAGTGAATTGTTACTCATCTGTTGGACAAGTTTCCACCATCACTCAACACTTCTTACCTACAGCTATTCACCTATCCTTAATTTTTAATCCAAATTTTGAGGCTACTTAAAAGTCTGTGTTGTTATTTAATATTTGAAGTTGAATTCAAGCTAAAATAACCTCAAATAACCTGGCTACTTCTACACAGAGAATAAATTACTTAGAATGTAAGGTTCCTACCAGTCATGTAAATACTGCAAGTTCTTGTGTAAAAGGTTACACAAGGCCTGCACATGTACTTATGTCATCACCACAAAAAATTAACTACTTTTCCTTACAATGAAAACATAAACTGTTTAAGAAATACTTTCCAAAATATGTAATGGATGCAGAAGTGCCTCCATTAGATGCACATTAGAAGTGCAAGTAGGAGGGAAAAGCATAAGAATTCCAAAAATACTCTGACATCAAATTTGTACATATTTAGGACATTTAATAGGATCAATTTCAGTAGAAAACATCTGAATTTATGTATTAGTATGTTATTAGCATAGAATAGCTTTCTTATTTTATTCTGGCATTGAAGACACTTAGAAGATGTTTATATAACCCTTTGCAGATTGACAAAGGAAATATTTACCCATGCTCTTTCTTCAGTGAGTCTACTAGACCCATTAAATCATTAATCTGAGACCTGAGCTCTTCCACAGAAATTTTTTCATCCTCTGTTTCTCCTTTAAGTTGGAGGTCTCCAGGCAAAAAGTCGAGTATGACAGAACTTGGTCTCTGAGATGAAGGTGGAATCAGTGGGCTGAATGCAGATGGCTAAAAAAATGAATTGGTAGAAAGGTAAGAAGTGAAATCCTTATGAAATGAATGCTTACAGCATACAGGCTCTACCAGGGTGGGAGCTAAACATGCATAAGTTCCCTTAATTTTCTACCTAAAAGGTAAAAAACTATGTCCAGTTTGAATGGATTACTGGACTATATGAGATAGTTACTTTACACAGCTCTTAATTAAGGATTTGCCTGAAGTTCCTGTAGTCACTGAAAAATGTACACATACAAAGTCCTTTACACTTAAAACAAAAGTGATTTAATGGATCCCACTGGATTGTTATAAACAAATTTTTGAGCAGTTTGCTGATCTGCTCAGTTGCTCTGCCTGTCAGGAGACTGAAGGCTGTGCAGGTATGGAATTTAACTGGGGAATACCACCTGACACAACACTTCTCATCAGAACTCATGCCCTCTGTAAGTATAAATGAGCTTCAGTACTAAATTTCTTACTATGAACTTTACATTAAATGACTCAGCTCACTTGTACTTAAATACAAGCACTGGCATTCAGATGGTTGCATGAATCTGTACTGGCAATGCAAACAGGATGAACAGAACACCAAGCTGCCTAGTATTTCTCTGGCACTTTGGTAGCATCATACCTTCTTTGTTTCAACTGGCTTTGGTTTGGCACTTTCTTCTTCTTTCTGCACCTTCAAACTTTTTTCTGGACCCACATTTTGATTTGCCTGGTAAACCATTCATAAGGAATGAAAAGGTTTTCAGAATTTAAAACAAAAAAAACAAAACAAAACAAAACTTAAAAGTAACTTAAAAAAGTTTTCTGAAAATGCAATAGCAAGGGGAAAACCAAGTAACTAAACTTTAATTGCTACACTAGAAGACTTTTCTGTCCCTGACAGTCATAATTTTCCTTCCCCACATTCATATGAACTTAAATCAAAACAGGAATCTTGGGTAGGATTTTCAAGCATATTTGCAGTACTTAAACCTGTGATGCTTTTGGGAGCCTGTAGGTGCTTCCATAAAACACAAATAGGCAGTAACTGTATGTGGCAATTGCATGACTAATTATGCAGCATCCAGTGACAAAAACTGATTTCAAGGACTCTGCACCACCTGCTTTTCACTGTCTGCCAACCTCACATCAGCACTAACATCATAAGCCCAGCATTACAGCAGCATTAAAATACAAATTTATAGTGGCCAATTGTGAAAGTCACTAAAGACACTTTCAGATCTGTGTGTATGTACAACACCTATTTCACCATCTGTGAGGCCAGAAGAGCTGAGCATTTCCTGCAGCAACAACCCATGGGATATAAACACTCCTTCAGCTGCAGCACAGTTCCAGCTGTTTCTCTTACATTCACTTCCCTGCTGGGAATGGACCCCCCTGCAATAAAACCTACAGGAACTGAACACCCCTGTAACATTTTGCTCACAAGAATACTCCCCACTGCAGTCCTGTTTCCTGGAAAGCCAGTTTTTAGTTCCCTACTAGGAGAACACCCCCAAAATACTCACAGGACTACTGCTATTGAAACGGGAGGGCAGCCTCCTACCAGGCATCTTGGGCCGGTTCGCAGTCGGGTGTGACAGGTTATCTGAGGTAGTTATTACATCATCAAAGCTTAACAGATCTACAAAAAGATGAAAACAGAGACCACCATCAAGACCAGAAGGTTTTGTTTTGTTCTTTTTATCTTTTTGCTTTTTTTTTTTTTGAGATACAAAAAAAATAATTATCAGAATTCTTATTGTTTTGAGAATTTTCACCATATACAACACATGAGATATCTGAAACAACTGAATGACTTTGACATATCTGGGAAACTGTATTTTTCCCCTTGAAAAAAAAAAAAATAAGAGTTAATTCAACTAGGATTTAAATTCAAGTTAATTTGTGTGAACAGAAGAAATGCTCTAGCAACATGACAGCATCGGCAGAAAATATATTTATTACTTTTTTCAAGAGCTGCCATATTCAACTGCTTAAAAGCGTATTTTCTTGTTGCTGAACTTGCATAAAAAGCATGAAAATGCAAGTTTAGTGACTAAGACAAAAATTAAAGCAAAATGGTAAAGTACATAGTGGTGTACTCCACATGCTGGTGAAAGCTAACAAGACATTAAGTGCACCTATGCCAGTGCAGGGCAGTTTTTTCATGTTCAGTATCTAAAGATAATACACAGCTTCACAGTCTTTAATAAAACACTTCAAAACTCCATGCTCATACTTTATTCAATCACACATATCTCTTTGCTCATTAGTCTCTTCATGCTCACACCTCTAGGTAAACTCTCTCAGATCAGCAGAAAAGCTTTACATCCTCTGGGAAAAGGCAACTTCAGGAAAAAAAAGTTGATAATAGGAAAACCTGATCACAACTAGCCTTAGCAACCTAAGTATTTCACCTAAGTAACAACAGGACTTAGCCCTTTCTCCACAAAAATAAATATACTTACCTGACAAGAGATGTTTAGTGAGACTGAGTGGTGTTTTTTACTTAAGCATTGACATAAGATTACAGTTATTATATATAATTTACAACCCAAATTAATCAGTTAGTCTATAGTCTGTAACTAAAATGCCACAAAGTATTTACTACAGGTACCATAAACAACATTCAAGATTTTGGGTTTGATGTTTTTCCATGACCTCTGATTCTTACTTGACATTATGATTTAGTAAATAGAACCTATGGTATCTCTTTTCCTACGTTCCCATTACAGGACAGATAAGAAAACCATTCATACCCCTTCAGGCTCTGGATGTCTTAAAATCATCTGATTAATACAAGTTTTACACACACATTGTCAAAGCTAATTTATACCTGTAGGTACTAAGTTTTCCACTGAATGTTTTAATTGATTTTAATCTCTTCTCAGCATTAAAATCCTTGAAGGCCTTAGAACCTTCAGCTCCTTTGGACAGCCCTGATCAGACCTACTTCATCACCCATTCCTTTATAGCACTGTTACCAATCAGTTCTACTGCTTTTTACTTCTATCCAAGAGAACAGAATGTCAAAACAGTCTTTTGTAAACATGCAATCATACCTGCAATTAAACAAGCGGGGGAGAAAAAAAGAAGGAAGAAACAGAAGAATGATGAATGGCAAGCAGCTGACGGAAAAGAGGATGAGGGGAAAAATAAATGAGAAGGGATTTCTGTTCTAGTCTGTGCCAATAAAATATTTAATGCACTGCAAGCAACAGTGAGCACAGGGTCATCTTTATGGTCTTTACTCAATTAGTAACCCCAGAGTATGAAGCTGTCAGAGTCACAAAGTGGTTCAGGGTGGAAGGGACCATGAAGATCACCCCGTTCAAGCCCCTGCCATGGGGCCCCTTCCACTAGACCAGGTTACCAAAGGACAAATTATGATTTATGTTAGTCAGGAATCATTAAAAAGGTAACAAGAAAAAACTTTTATGCCTTTTTCCCCTCATCTCACTAATTTCTGACTTTAAGTGATCCTTCTTTTGTCATTCCAAAGAAATGACAAATTATTTTGTAAGAAATTTAAGTAAGAATTATAAATTTAGCTGCTGTTCCGATTGTAATGCCACTCCTGTCTCCACAAACAGTAAACATGAGGCATATCAAGAATATATTAAGAAAAATGTAAACTTTGAAAAAAAGAATTCACAATATTTGACAAGGCTGGAAGACTGCTACAGTCCAGAACTGTGTACTATTTAAATATAGATGGTGGAATGATACAAAAGCCAAGGATTTTTTCCATATTTCTAAGAGCTTCTAAAGGAATTTTTTACACCTGAGAGAGCTGCTCAACATTAAGATTCTGTCAGCAGATTCCAGTCAGACATAATTCTGACTGTACTTGAATTTTTGTTTTTATTTTTCCAATTTATTCCTTTGGTATAGGGAAGAAATTAAAACACAGGTTGGTGGAGATTGGGGTTTGGTGGTGGTGATAGGTTGATTGGTTTTATTGTAGGCTTAGGGATTGATTTGTTTTTCTTTTTAAACAGCATTTTTAGTTATTTTAGAGAAAATTTAACCAATAAACCATTAAACCAATAGAGATACTGATGATATCCACTGAAAGTTCAGTGTCTACACACATTTCAATCAATAAAATGCTTTACCAAATAAGATTCTTACAGACAGTCTGTGAGCAATATGTTAAAGGAAATCCTATCATAGTGTCAGAAGAGCAATACCACACATCTGGAGATAATCTGGGTCAAAAAAAAAACTTTATGACTGAGTGAGTGCACCTTTCTAAGAATATGAGCTAAGCCTAAAGCTACATAGGAGGATCATTAGAAATGTCTCTTCTACAAGCTTACCATGGATCCACCACACAGCTCTTAGGAGCTTTGAGAGGTACAATTAACAAGAGGCTTTGTTAAGATGTGTGAATGCTTCAAGTGGATTCATAGCAGCTTGTCTTTAAAAGCCTTCATAAAAAGAAGCAAAGCTGAACGGTGGCTGAAGAAATTATGGTTCCACCATTTCATGTGGCTGGGGTTTAAATATCCATGATACAAGTGAAATGTATCCAGTATTTTAGGAGATAACTCACATTAATCTTTGGAGTAAAAAGATGGCTCCCTTTCTCCTATTACTCACCTTGCTGAGATTTCCCCACAAAAATTCAGGGGACAGCTACAAGCTATAAAATATCTAATTGCCCAAAAGCTTCATGACTGTGTTTTTGTGTGTACAGTATGATAAAGCCAACCTACATACACCAGACATGCTAAAGGTACTGAACACATTTCACTACAAACAAACACAAAGTTTGGCTTATCAATAGCTCAACTATAAATTTTTTCTTACTTTTAGTCCCCACCAGCTCCTGATGGAAAAGCCTACTTAAAGTAATTTCTTTAACTGCTAAGGAAAACATTCAAACAAACAAAAAAAAAGTGCATTAATAGAAACCCCAAAATTTTAGTACCAATATTTGCAACTGCAAACCACGCTCACGATGTTAAGAAGAGGATATGTGAATGGAATAAAGCATTTGGATTTCCTTAGAGATTGTTATCTTACCAAAATGGAGAAGGGTAGGGTAATTTCCTGACACGTAAGAAGGGAAACATGGCAAACAGGATAGGAAACAAAATCTGGAAAGAAAAGTCAAGGAGAGGAATGTCTAGAAAAAGATTCTGAACAAAAAAATTATTTTACAAAGCAGGAAAAAGAAACATTTGTAGAAGAAACAGAATTGCTTTACATGTTCAGCACGCCAGTATTACAGCTTTAGTCTTTTACAGCATTTGATTCTAATCAAACAGAGAAACATTTATGCAATTTTTCAAATAAAACTTCAAGAGGATTATTTCAATGTCATCAATGTTTCTAAATGGTTCTGGTTATTTATCCTTTTCTGATAGCTGGCAACATAATTTTGACATGGGGTGGGTTTTTCCATTACAGAACATTTACAGCTTCTTATGCTAAACTGAAAGTGGCACAATCTAAACCTCACTTCACGATCAAACTAAGTTGCAAAAAACCAGGAACCATATTTAAAGAAAAAACAAAAAAACAATAAAAACAAAACAAAGATTTCCTAAAAAGACTCTGGGCAATTGCCAGCCCCAGCCATCCATTTTCCCTTATCTTTATTAATACCTAGTCTAGTTATTATAAAGTTAAACAGTCTTAAATGTTATACAAGGACCCAATATCTTTTTCTTTTATAGTTTTATATGGCCTTGGCTGCATAGGCTCTTATGCCTTTAGCAGCACAGTATGTAGAGAATTAGAGCATGAGATTCATTATATTTTACTGCCAGGAGTTTGGATCAGTCCCTTTTCACAAGAGTGTAGGAGTGACTTATGCAGCTTATTTTAAGGAATGACAGTTTGACAAAACAGGAGCTCTGAAACTTCCCTTCAATTGCAGCTCCTTGACCCTTCTCTGTGCTGCAGCCCCACAGGAACTCCCTGAGCCTTCACTGCTTGCACCAAACAGAGCTGAACAGACCTCACCCATCAGCCCATTGTGACCCCTGTGCCCTCCCCATTCAAATCTTTAATTTCTCCATAAGCCTGTAAAAACTTAAACTAGCAAAAAAAATTCTTTTTTTGTTTTTTTTTTTTTTGCTTTCCCCTCAATCTGTGTAAAATTATTCTTTTTCTAATCACATGATATTCTGATTTGTAGTATATACATCGACACCTGACAGCAAAGGTGCTATGTTGCCATCCTGGTTATTAAAAATGTCAAGGTAACAATGTAAAGGGAAAAAAAAACCATATAAAGAGATATTCCAGTTGTTTTCATGAGGAGTTTCTCCTGAGGTTAAATGATACTATGCTGTATGGTAACACACCTAGCATGAGCCTAGAGATAATCACAGAATTTATTATACTAGCTAGAAAGCTGATAATCATAGAATGGCTTGGGTTGGAAGGGAATTTCAAGATTTTCACCTTCCACTATCCCAGGTTGCTCCAAGCCCTAACAAACCTGGCCTTGGACACTTCCAGGGATGGGGCAGCCACAGCTTCTCTGGGTAACCTGTGCCAGGGCCTTATCACCCTCATATTAAAGATTTTTTTTTCTACTATCTAATCTGAGTAGTACAGCATCTGTACTAAAGACACACATGAATTAACCTTTCTTCATACAAAGCATTTATACTTAAAAAGCGTATTTTAACATGCTCAATGAGAAAAAGTCAGGAGTGTTCTTTTCTATTGCTTCAGTTCTTTTAATGCAGATTAAAAGAATTAATGCAGATTATAATTTATTCTAAAAAATAATTATTTTGATCTTCCAGATGAATTTATTATACTTCGGACCAACTATTCTACAACTGGAATGTTATAATTTGCCTTAAAAATAAATAAATATATAGAATTTTTAAATTTATTATTACTAAAATATTTTCTGAGACAAAAAGTTGCATTTGAGATATGAAAGACACACTGTAGGCATAATTCACTACAGCTTTTTCTGAAGTCTTTATTCATAAAATATAAATAATTTAGAGTTCAGAAAAACATGCCCACAGCAGCTGATCTCTGCTTAAGTGACACACAGAGGTCTGGTATCAGTTGCACTGTCAGTCAAGGGCTAGTGGTACCAATACAGTAGTTCAGAGGTTCTGATCATTAAATGTGGGTTTTTTAACCACTATCAAGGGTTTTACTGGATATATTTAGAATTAAGGAGACACCAAGTTTGGCTCAAGGTGGCTTTAAGCAAAGCCATAATTGTGCTATTCAAATGTACAATGCTCCTTGCTTTTTTAAAGCCCCAATTTAAGGTATGGTAAAGTCAAAATCTAGAATAGCTCTGAACTAAATCACAAGAGATTGAAGGTAATGGCATTACTAAGAGATCTCAAGTTAGCTAAAAAAGCAAAGTTATCTGAACTGCAAGAGCAGAACAAGTTGAACCAGCCATTAAGAAAACAACTTCATAAAACTCAGGATGAAAGTGGCAGCAAAAAAAAATAAAAAGCTTTCAAATTAGAAGAACAAACCATTATCTCTGTCTCCCTTCCTGCCCACTATCACAACCCAGAGCTCAGCAGCTACCTGCAAATACCTTGCTGACATGTGCTCACCCCTTCCTGACTCTTGCCTTCAGCTGCCTACAGCACTTCTGAAAAAATGCACAGGCTTATATAAATGCACTCAGTGGCATTTTGAGTAAATCACACAAAAAGCTTATTCCAACCCTGTAAAACACAGCAATCCAGTCAGAAAGGCCCAAAAGAACATTTCTTTTCTTACCTGATTCTTTAGAGCTCTTTATCACAAGTGAATCTACCTCTACTGATTTTGGTCTGAGTGGCAATGGTTCAGAGTCTAACTTTGGTTTTGCTACTGGCTCAACTTCAGATTTCGGTCGAAGTGTAACAACTTCTCCATTAGTTCTGTGGTAAGAAAAAAAAAGATAAAACATACCTAGTCAAGAGATTAAACAGTTTAAAAGGGAATCATACCAAGAATTAGAAGCAAACTGAAAAATTATGGCAGATTTTATCACTTTCTAAAGCCTTGTTTTAAAATCAAGGCTTCTGGAGATCAATTCTACCTGTGAAAACTGTTTCTTTTGTTCCAGCTCTTGCAGGGTTGTCAGATGTGCACAAAACCCATGTGAAAACAATCCAGAACTTTAACTATAGGACACACTTGGACATTTCAGACCAAAATATTACACTTCAAATAACAGGTGAGCTGAATAACATTTTCACTAATACCTCTTGAAGTAATCCAAAAACTGACTCCTTGACATTAAAAAAAAAATCCTTCTGTACAGGAAAAAAGGCTTGACAAGAACAAGTTATTTCTTGCTGGATATGGAAAAAGCTACTTTGTGGCTTTTGTTCTGCCATGCACTCCTTACATATATGCTTACATCATTAACAGACAAAAAAAATCAAAAAAAATCTAAAGTAGCAAAACCCCCACCAAAATAATTAAAAAAGAACAGGCAACATTTTCCTTTACAATTCTTCCCATCACAAACCCGTGCTGACCAGGCCTGATCATTTGGTTGGCCTGTACATGCTATAAACTGTGCCACTTTCATTAATTCAGTTCCCAAAGCCTTTAAGTTTTACTGCAGCAGAAAAAGAGATAGCAGACTGATCTTCCTAAAAAAAAATGTTAAAAACTTTCAGACATTTAAAGGTTTCAGTAATTAAAGGTCCACAGCTTACTACAGACCTCTATTTAACTGCACATGTGCATCCCTTTAGAATAATAATTATTTTATAATCTGGAAAATAATATGACTTGTGGTTTTAAAAAAAATAATCTTTATTGGGAAAGTCTCCAAAATACCAAGTGAACATAACACAATTCTATACTGGAAAGGTATTTAAGGTGCAAATTCTTCTGCTTCATTTCCACGAGGTTAAGTGTATCACAACTTCACTTTTTCATGGCTCTTTCAAGCCAACTGAACATCCCAAAGGGACAGTTACCAGTCAGCTGTTGCTTTACACTTCAGGGTAAGGGCCTATAAACTACTTTGATGGAGACAGAATGGAAAATTCTCTGTGTGGGAGATTGTATAGATGCAAAATTAGTCTTAGTGAAAGTTTCAAACTCATGAGGAAAAAAAAAATAAAAATCTAAGTGGATGTAGAAGAAGTATTTGTCCCTATTTATGCAGAAATTCAAGTGAGAAGGCTCAAGAGCAGAGAATCTGAATGTGCTTCTGTTGTAAGTGCTTCCTCCCCTTTCCCCAAGGAGCAGACATGAGCCACAGTGAATACATTTAGCACAGGTACCTGTGCTCGGTTCTTCCTTTCCATCTATCTTACCCTTTAGGTAAGACAGGCTCAAGCCTTGAACACTGAGGCAGCTCTAATTCTCAGCATTTTCCTCTACACAGTAATAATTCCCAAGGCCCATGCCCACATTCTTTCACTCCACCCTGTTACTGTAGCTACAGCAGCCCCCAGATGAGCAATTTCATCTGCCCCATGGTCAATTATGCTCAAATACTGACTCTTAGATGGATTCAATATCTCAAAGGACTTGAAGGATCACTGACAGAGACCCGGAGAACTAAGCCACAGGGAGGCGTAAGGCAAAACTTATCCTTGCATCCTTTTCACCCTTAAAGCACACAAAACTCATTCATGAAGAAAGATCAAAAAACAAATCAAATTGAATATACTTGGTGCCTACAGTTTAAGGCATACTGACTTGGATGCAGATGATGGCAAACCAGGTTTGTCTGGACGTTTTGGGTGCAGGAGCCCTGCTCTCAGTAAGCTGTTGGTCTTGCTTGGAGGAATAGGCTTCTTGGGTGGTACCTGAGGAGCTTGTGGCTTCACAGGCTTCTGATCCAAAGCTCCTTTTTCATCTGACAAAAGAAGTCACACTTTAAAAACGCCACATTGGCTAGAATTCCTACACTGCTAATCAATTAGAAAGCACCTGCTGTCAGAAATGCCTTCTTTGAAGATCAAAATCAAAAATAGACAGGCAAGTGTCTTAAATGACACTTTATCAAAACACACAAACTGCTTACCTGAGCTCAAAAAGATTTATCTTAGAGTAAGATAAACCTTCCTACAGACATGAAAACAGTAGTAATAAATTATGGATTCACATCACTGCACTGCAACTGACAGCTAAGAACCAAAAATCTTTGTACTGCTTTGTCTTTTCTACAAATACATTTGATTTTCTTTTAAAGAGGAAGATACTTTAATTTATTGTAACTAGACTTATTACACACAAAAGCAGCGTAATTTATCTATGTAAGAAGGGGGAGGGAGAAAAATGAGTTTTTATCTGAATAGCTGAATTTATTTTATCTAAAGTCTACCTTCCTACGAAGAGATCAAAAATAGATATGGATTAAAAAAAAAAGAAAGAAAAAAAAAAAAAGTTGTATTTATTTGTTCAGTGACTGCATGAACTAACTGAATCCTGTCCAGAGGGGCTGACATACAACATATGGGACACTGAAAAATTGAAGCTGCTTCACAAGCAATAGTTGAATAGGTTTCAACCCATGTGTCCTAACTCTACCCTATTGGATAGCCAGAGCAAAGCTTCTACTTTTCCCTGTAAAACTGCCATAGTTCAGTATATACAAACATAATTGTTATGTTACAGCAAGGGGTTACAGTTCTTTAGAGTTACTGCCCTTATAGGGCAGTAAATCAGTAAACTGGGATGGAGAGACTGACCTTCAGCTTTGATTCTCCCCATCCTCCCCTCCTTTTTTTTGCTTTTAACCAAGTATTGATCTGTAAAATGTTTACATATGCTATGGATTTGGGAGTAGGGCTGGGTGTTTGCTTCAGCTCCACACCAGCAAAGTGCCTGAACTGCCTGGTCTAGGACTGATTTCCTTTGGACAAGTCCTGCAGCCACTGAGAACCCCTCCAACATTAAAATGAGAAAAAGCCAATGCTCTTTCAGAGGAATATTGGGAAGCTAACAGATACTGGAGATATTTCAGCCAAAAGCATTGCTCAGGGGCAGAAGTGTTCTCCTGCTTTGGGACACTTGAACATCAGGAGGAGATATGAGCAAGAAACCAAACTGGCTGGCATCTCCTTGCAGCGTCTCTCAGCACGGGGCCAGGAACGCAGGATGCTGAAGCAGTGGAAGGCTTTGCCACACGGTGGGGCTGCCTGCCCTCTGTAAAGCAGCACATCAGCAGCACTCCTGCCTCCCCACCCAATACACATTTCCAGTTTTTAACACCCAACACCAGCCAGTACTAACTGCAGATCAATTGGCTTTATTGAAGCTATGCTGAGAACAAGTTGAGAATTACCTCTTTGGCTTTTAAAAATAAGTGAGTTCATAAACAGGGCAGAAAAAAAAGCTGTCACTGAACCCTGTTCCTGAACTCTCATCTGTCAGTTCTCCCTTCTAATACTCACACTCAAAATCTGAATATAAAAAAATTCTATAGCTAAATGGAGTAAGTTAATACCAAAGGCTAAGGTTCACCATGAGCACAGAAACTGGGCATATCTGCTGGAAAAAATTACATGCCTTTTTTGGATTCTGCTCCTCAATGAAAGTGTTGGCTAAAAATGAACAGTTTAGTAATGGAAATAAAATATACAAATCTGAAGACATTTACAGTGGAAAAAAATTTCTACATGACACCACTAAGTGCCCTTCACTATAAATACAGATAAATACTCATAGAAACTCTACTTTTAATTTTTGATCAATTTTTGACTGCAATTAAAGGCAGATCTATTAGTCTCCCAATAGGCATAAAAATTACATGGTTTGACAGTTTCTGATTAGAGCTGCTTAATATTTTTTTCTGAGAACTAGTTACAAAAAAAATTTCATATTTAATGGGTTTAATTACTAGTAATAACAGAGCTGTTTTCCACAAGTACAACTGCACTGACAAATGGGCATATCTTGGAGAAAAACACTAGTGCTACGTAAAAAAAGTAATTTTTATGACCTGATCTGCAACTGAATAAATGAAAATTTTTTCCTCCTTCATTTCCTGTAGCTCTGTAAGGAATATTTAGTATTTTACTTTACGTAATTTTGTAGATTTCACATTCCTGTATTTTTTGGATCGTGTTACTCAATATTTTTTCCTATATTTCTCCATGAAGAGTTGAGTTCTACTATGCCAAGATTAACACTGTAGTCCAAAGAGAACCAGTTTAAAATTAAACTTCCTTTTTCTGGAATCATACAGTTTATGTCAATTCACACCTGAAGATACTGCTCCAACAGATAAAAATTACTTGTTTGCTCACATACAGAATAAACAGAACTGACTTTAAACAGTGTTTTTCATATTCAATACCTGAGAAGGTGCCTTATTAAAATGGGGGTAATAAAAACTGTGCAGGGAAGCCAAGAAACCCATCAGCAGCCTCAATGGTAGAAATGCTGGTCAGCCACAGTTCACCACTCACTGCACAGAGTGGTTTTGTTATTTAGTTAAGCTGCAGGAACATCAGGATTTCTTCTGCAAGGCCCAACCAACACATTTGTTTAAGCTTCTCACTTTTAAACACAATCAAACATTTTCATTTGGCAAGTCTATTGAACATGGAAAGAAGCCTTTTAGAATCTGTTTGGGTGACTACAGTAGCTTTGCCTCTGGAAAAAAGTGTCCTTTAAATTTTAAGAATAAAGCAGTAAATGTCTCCAAATTCAGTGAAACTTGAAAATATGGAATACAGCAAGAATTAACAGGACAGGAAATCTGTTTCTGAGTATGTAATATCTATCTAAGGAGCCTTGTACCTGTTCTGTGTAGCTCTTTCAAAATACTTCTGAACAGACTTTTGCAGGAGTGAACCCTTCCCTTTCTAATAACTTACTAGTGCAGCCACTGTCATAGAACTACCCCTTCATGAATTTAACAGTAACTATGTTACAGTGCAGTGCAACAGCCAATCTTCAGAATGCAATTCAATGCAATAACAAGAAATAAACATCTCAATAGAGTTTAGCAGCTCCTCTAACCACTCCAAAGATATTTCTGTAACATCACAGACATGACAGCTTCAGTAGCTGCTATCAAGGGAGTTTGTATGATGGCTGCTGAACAGAGAGCCTATTGCCAAGAGCAGCCAAGTCACCATGAAGATAACTGTCCTTACCTTTTTCTTCAGGCCTCAAAGAAAGGAATTTCTTCTCTCCAGTTGGCAATTCAGGTCTTGCAGCTGAATGCAAAAGCAAACCACAGACATTTCTCAAAGAGCTTTAATTATCTTGGTCACTAACTAAAAATAAGACTCATGCTAAGTTGTGTCTTCTCTTTTCCAAGGAGTGTAATACCATTTATAAAAACTCACTTGAGCCCAGAAAATGGTGAGCCATTGTTAAAGTGTTTCCAAAGTAGGCTCCATCATAATTTTAAAAATACACAGCAGCAGCAAAATATATGAAGTATGAAAAGTAACCTCAAAGTGTGACTATGGCTGCATTACTAGGAAGTCAAAAGCTACTTGTAAATTTTCTTTTGAAGTCATGCACTGCATCTGAAATTCAGTATTTTCTCAGGCCACAATACATGTACTGCATACCTGGACTTTTAACTGGAGGTGGAGGTTTCTTTGGCTTCTGCAAAATGAAGGGGAAAAAAACCAAAGTCAAACAAGCAAGCAAACAGATATTCTCTGTATCCAAGACAGCCTCATCTGTGTTTTGTTTTGCATACTGTAATGTGGAGCTTGTTTACTCGCTGATTTCAAAGTATTTCACAAAGGAGGCAATCAATTCAGACAGGAAACACAAAGACCTGGAACAATTCCTCTGATATCTCCCAGACAACCAGTTACAAAAATTCAGGAACAAAATTCAGATCTTTTCAAATTAAATCAGTGCTTCAGCAATGTACATAAACAGAGGGGGGGACTAAAAGACTAAAATTCCATCTTTTTTAGTCCAAAGAATTGCTCTGATCACACTCATTTTAATTTCAATATGTAAACCTCAATCTTAATACAATGCCAGTTTAGAAGAGCAACCAGGTAATTTTCTGAAACAAAAGCATTCACTTTCACTAAAAACAGATTTCTAAATTAAGTATCAGAGGAATGGCTTCAATTAATTGACTTTTAAATTACAAGTGTATGAAAAAATAAATAGATGCTGGTAGCATTTGTCTCAAAGACTACAGTTACAAGAAGAATATTGATTTGAGCTCCCTTATCATTATATTTAAGTGGGGAAGATGGACAAACTACACCAGCCATCAAAAATGTACAAAGTATCACAATGCAATAGTCTGTACATTGAATTTACTATTTTGAAACAGTCATTCACCACTTTCTGATACACTTGAAGCTGAATCTCTCTCCTGCTGAAAGGAGACTGGCATCTCTCATTAGAGACCTCAACCACTCATCCTCAGAATATGACTCAGTCAATTGCTTTAGAAAAGGGCCCTTTCTGGCTGTACTAAGGACAAGATTCCCTGATAAAATGACACAAAAGCCAACAAAACCACTTGCTCTTCATAAAGGCACTGCTGAAACCATACAGGCTCAGTCTAACACAACCCCTCCAAAAAAGCCTGTCAGTGGGTATATTTAAAACAGTTGCTATGGATGGATTTCAATTCTGGGCCCCTACAGTTACTAAACGAGCACTTTTTAACACAGCAAGATTTTATTCCAGCATGTGAAATGTAATTAAGCAAGCAGGAGAACCCATATTCAATATCTTTCTCTGGTTTCAGAGGACACAAAAACAAGTGAATCTAAGTAACAAGACACTATTTTCCTTCTTCCCCAAAAACGTAACTACATTATCCAGATGTGCAGCATTGCTGCCTACACCAAAAACAATTAAACAGAGTTCAGCATCAATTTGCCATTATACAGTTCTGCTCTGTGTTTTCATGAAGTCAGTATCAAATAGCTGATTATGATCACCAGCCATCCAATGCCTTGAACCTCAAAGCTGCTCAGTGCAAGATGAATCCCTGTCCTGAGACACTGCACACAAAGCAGAATAAAGGATCAAAGCAGGGAAATGCTGCTTAGGGTAAAAAAATGGCTTTTACCCCCTCTATGTAGGAAAAAACTCTGTACTGTGAAACAGCAGCCCTACCTACCCTCTCTTCTTGTATTCTATGGCATTTATGCTGCCCTTGCACAGCTGAGGCTCCATCTGAAAAGAAAATTCTGACTGGGGGTAGGAAGGTAGGTTTCTGTATATGTGAGGTAACTCAGGATAAACCATAAATTAATAACTCCTGACCTGGAGCTGAAACCTGGGGCTGATGTACATTTGGGAATTAACACAACCATCTTTGCTACACAAATGTGACAGAACCAAAACATTGTACTAATCTCAACAACAACAAAAAGTAAAACGAGGACCAAAATTATAAGATCATTGAATAACACATAAAAACATGAATTTCTACAAGTTACTACACATGACGGTGAAAAAATATTTCTAAATCCCACCCAAAAAATATCCTTCATATGCTGCAGCCTACTTCACACCGAAAAATCCCAGTCAGACCCAGAGGGGTCACTCAGCATTTTGTAATTACAGTTACTTAAGGACTTGAGATGGAAAAAACCAACAGCTTATCTCCTTTCTAAACAGTAAGGGTTTAATCAGTAATCAGTAACATGTAACACCATGCTATCAGAACTACACCCTTTTCTAAAGGACCTGATCATCTGCATTAATTAGAGTTTATCTCAAAAAATACGCCTCACTTTAGTATTTATGGACAAGTTAAACACAAAGATTAACCTTTTCATCTCTCCTTTTATACAACTAGGTCAAGATAAAACCACAATTGTAATATTTTAAGCAGCATAATGTGCTGTGACCTCTTTTATTCTGTGCATTTTCATCAATAGTTTTTTTGTGATACTAAACAATAGGTGTAAGAACTTACAGGGAAGTCTTTATCAGACTCTTGTATTTGAACAGCAAAGTTATCTGGGAAGACTCCTTCTTTACCATTGAGCTCTCCTCTCCACCAGCCTGGCTCTCCAGTATCCTAAAATAAACAGGTCATTTCAACCAATATTTACTTCTTCCCCAGAACAGATACAATTACACAACAACTTTTTCCATTTTACACACAACACAAAGTTATGGTTTGTCTGAAATTGGCCAGCTTAACAAGGGGAAACAGCTACAGACCAGATCAGGTTTGGTCAGTTTTGGTTCGTTTTCTAAAATGCAAGATGAAATTATATTACATCATATAAGATAAGGGTACAAGGATAAGATCTGCAAAGAGAAGGAAAGTACATAAAGCCGGTTATGACCTAACACACAACATTTGATCTTCTCAGCTTCCTTGACCAGCAAGTTATTCAGTAAATAATTCAAATGTTATTGGCATGACGCACAATTCTACCAAATAAAAGTGATTCTGATGTGATGGATCAGCTCCACTGGTCTAAAAAGGGTAAAGAAGCAAAAGAATATATCCCACTGAGAGAAAAAATAAACATACTATGACAAAAGAAAATAAACTATTGGATAATTAACCCAGCAGCAGAGAAATCCATTACATGATTTTACTGGGTTAAGGCTTTTGTCTGTAACAGAAAGTTTGATGTTATACTTTACCAGCATAAATAACGGCTTTTCTCTGTGTCTGAGTTCCAAAAAAATCACACAAACCTACAATGGTTTGAGTTGGAAGGGACCTGGAAGATCATCCAGTTCAAACCTCCTGCCATGGGCAGAAATGACACTCAGTCTGGACAACTCTTTTTTTGCTCCAATTTGGAACAGTGTGTGCTTGGGGTAAATTGGTTTAAAAAAACAGAGAGGAAAGAGATTGAGTGTAGATGAGGCAAGGGTTGCTGTATTTACCACAGGGCCTTCCATAACTACTCTTTTCTATTGTACTTATGATCAGTGATGCTCATAGTATCAATTATTTAATTCCACAAAATTAAAATCTTAATACTGAAAAATTTGTTGTTTTCTTCTGCAACTGAGCAAAAACTGAACATGAAACTTTCCACTTTCTTAAGAAAGTCGTTATTCCTTAACATAGCAAGCAAATAAATTAACAAAAGACTTCAGAATGCTGCAGGGAAATTAATTACAGGTAAATTTATTTCCTGTTTAGAAGCATCTCTGCAACAAAATGATCAAAAAGATATTCAACAGAATTCAACACAAATGAGAACATTCAACTAAATAATGATGTTTCTTTTACAGAAAGTATCACTAATTTCTGTCTGATTATTCTGAATCACCAGGGAAAAAGAACAGTTTCTGAAGGTAAAGGGGCTGGCTGTTAGCAAAGCTTTTCCCATTTCCCCACTGAAAAGGCATTTGGTACTGAGTGTACACTGATCCCACTGGCCTTTGAGGACCCCAAGATAACCTCCTGCTCTGGAAGAACCTCTGAAGTCATCTTTACCTCCATCAAGCGCAGAAGCAAAGAGTTGACTCTCACTTGAGAGAAATCAGTCTACAGGAATATCTGCTCCAACAGACCTTCCTGGTTCTCAATTCATACATGGTCCCCTGTACAAAATTCACCAAAGCCATACACATGGTCAGAGCAGACCAAACTTTCTTACCTTAGTGATTATTTGAATGATCTCGCCTTCTTTAAAGCTGAGTTCATCATTTGAGCCATCATAGGAAAATATTGTCCTGCAATATTCCTTGACTGGAACAGAGAAGCACAATTAATTTGGATACCATGAGTAGTAACATTCATTGTAACAGCTCACTTATGCTGTCTGAGAGCTGAGGAATTCACACGATAATCACACTTTCCTTCTAGACCAGCAACCTGAGACTGCTTTATGAGTGTTCAAATCACAGGAAAAATAAGATTATATATTTATTGAGAAAAGGAAATAAATATTTGAGAAGTTAGAAGTATAAGCCCCAAAAGATTTTTTTTCCCAACAGCAACATAATTCAAGCCCTCTGATTTCAGAGGGAGAAAAGAGGCCTTAGAAGTGTAACAGTTGAAACTGTAACAGCCCATCTAACCCCCACTCCCTCACAGGATTTATATATTCAATTTTTAGCTACTTTGTAGAAAAATGGTTTCAAGCTTATTAGAGTTTATATGTATTTTCTCTAATTTCATTTAAATTTCAAATTTGCAATCCTAATTAAATACAGGCAGTTGTTTTCAAGTGAATCTTTTATTAATGTGTACAGCTACAGAAATTTCAAGCAGCAGACTTCAGAAATTGTGAAGTGAAACAAAGTAACTTTAGCAAAAGTATTGCTTGGCTAAACACCCGAAACCAGAGCTCATCTGAGCCATCAACTCGGCCACAGCCCCTTCTGCAAAAGCAGAAAGAATAATTCTTTTCTTTCCTTTAGTAGAGTTCAATACTAATCCATTTTAAATTGTGGTAAGAATTGAAAAAGCAAGAGCATTTTTTTCCTTTCTCACACTAGCACAATAAACCATGAGAAAGGCCAAATTTCATAAACACAGACTTTTTAACCCCAGCACATTTAAAATAATTTAGCAGATAAAAAGTTGGATTTCTGTATGTGACACACTAAGAAAGAGGAAGCACAAAAAGGACTCTTTAGGTGCCACCATAACCTATCAGGTGTTTGGCACTGCCACCACAATGAGCAGCTGCTTCAGCCTCCCGTTAAAGCAGCAGAACAAGTGACAAAACCACAGAATCATCTGGGATTTTTAATGACAGCTTTTGCTTGCCAGTAAGAGAATAAATCAGTTGCAGTCTAAACCTTTTTGCTGTTGTATTTTTTTTAATCAACAGACACATATTTAGTTTAAAAATGAACAAATTGTATTCACAAATAAAAACTAGTGATAACCACTATATTAAATGCCAAAGTATGACAAGCTTAAAGAGATAAAATAGAGAGATATAGATATGTATGTACATAGGCATGTAACCACATGAGCAATCCTTAGATACAAGAACTTGCATTTTTTCTATGTCTTATCTAGTAATCAAAAACGTTCAGCCACAGCCTGATACATTGGGGTTCATGAATAATTACAGAAACCCAAGAACCACGTCAAAGAGATGAATGCTTAAATTGAGGACCAAAGCCTAAAATTCATAATGACTCTAAAAAAAAATTCAACAGGTACACTACAAAATTTGAGGATTTTATCAGTGAGTGACTGTAATACATTTCACTACATCCTGATTCTGTGCAAACAGATGTAATTCCTTACTGACTGGGGAGGTGGCCTTTACCTCCCCTCCTCACATAGACCAGAGCAGACAAAAAGCAGTGCCAGAAAGGGGATGCTTCACTCCCAGAAGTGTGGAGACAGGGAGCCCTGCAGCCTGCCCAGGTCCCCATGTGCCAGGCTGTGATCCCCAGCATCAGCACCACCAAGAAACCCAAACATATGAGAGGAGTTTGTGCAATTTCCCCTTTAGTATCTTATTTTGTGAGCCTGGTATTCTGCCAGTAATTAAGTTTCTTAAGAAAGACTCCAGTTAAACTTTACAGCATTTAAATTTCAGTAAATGTTTTAAAAATAAATTTGTCTTTCCCAAAGTCTCAAGGCTAGCAATAGAGTAGCAGGAATCATTGATATTGTATCCTAACATAATTGGGGGAAAGAGGTCAAATTGTGATTATTTCACTATTTAAAGAAAGTATTTTTACATACTTGTACCAGAGGCCAAAATAAGCTTCCAAACCAGAAGAACCTCACTGCAAAATAAGCCACCCTAGCCAAAGCATTTCAGAGATCTGTGTTTATTTGCTAACAGACAAACACAGTTTATTTTAAAACCTGGTCTTTCAAAACTGAGGGTGAGACATATAGACCATAGTGTAGTTTGTATTTAAATAAAACACTAAGGAGGAAAAACAAGCTTTCTTCCTAAGGCTTAAGATGTTCTTATCTGGTGCCTATAGGTATCACCTATTGATATTCTCCTTCAGCTTCCATTACTCTCATATTTAAGTTCCTCTCTGATGTATTTGTTCTTCTGGGAAAGAGACTCAGAAAGCCTAGAAGGTTAGTCCAAGTTCCACACTTTTATCATGAGATGTACCTGAACTATAAAAGGAACTAAATAGTGAACATTTTGGGTGCCAGCATTGAATGTTGGGATTTTTTCTAGGCAGTTAATTTTTATGCAAAGTTTTAGACAAGTCAAACTTCACAACGCTCAGGGCTGCACAATGTCTTGCTGGTTCTTAGAGCAATAGCACTGGAATGGTGTAAAAACAAGATGATCCAGTTTTTTTATTTCTGCAAATTATGTATTCCATAAAAAACAACACACCAAAATAAGGTATTTCCACATAAAACAAAAATACACTTAAAATTACAATACGGAAGTTGACTAAAAGCCTGCCCTGGAACCTGGGAAATGAGCAGTCTACACATCACATAAAGTCAGCTTTTCATATGGGGTTGGCACTCCCACAAGATGTTTTGGGCTGGCTTAAAAATATCTCTCTTGATAAAACTGCAATTTAGCAGCTAAATTAAGTCAAATTCATAAGAGATAATAAAAAAGAAAAATTAAGAAAAGAATAAGAAACACAATGAAACTGGATTGTCAAGGGAACAGACAACACAACACAACATAAACAGCAACTTTCTGATGCACACTGCCACCTCCACAGAAAATCCTGAGCCTACAAAGGAACATGTGAAACTTGGGGACAGAAATTGTGCTGGGACACTGTTCCATGGGAATACATCTCCAGCACCCCATCAGAATCAAACTAGGCAGAAAGTAAATCCCTTTCAACCCATCAACAGAAAATTAATGCAAGAAGACTCTTGCAATAAAAAAAAACCCCAGCCTTATTTTGTTCTGGGAGCCAACCCTACAAAATTTTTTAATTCTTTTTCTACAGAAATATAAGCAATAATTTCTTTATATTTTTTGCACTTGCACAACTCCTCAAAGGTACAGAACATTACATAAAACTCCAGTACACATGGACATTTTAGATTTTAACACAAAAAACAAATTGATAATAAAATAGTTCATAAGAAAGGACTGCCAAGTAATAGATGTAAATATCCATCAACCTTACCTTTTGGTTTACTTTCAGCTTCTGGTTTTATTACCTCAGGTGAGCTTTCAGTTTTTGTTACACTAGGAAAATGAATTAACTTTGTTCCAGGGGGATGGCTAGGTAATGGCTGTATGAAAAGAAAAGAACTTTGTTAACAAAAATTCTTCAGAGTTGTGTTTTTGATTAGGCTACAGAACACAATTTTTCATTAGCTGAGATGATGAAAATTATCATCTCCAAGAGATTTAATGAGCTTTCCCACTAAGCACTTAGCTTACTGTATTTACTTCATTACAGACACTGCAATTAAGAGTTTGTCTACTGATTAAAGACAGAGCACATCTTTCAAACTGGAAGCTGATCTCAGGATATGGCCAAATATACTTTAGCAATTGTATTTAGCAGTTCCAGGTGTTACTCTCCCATTAGCCTGAATATTGCCTCCTACAGCACATAACAGAAGCAGTTATTTAACAGCTCTGCTCAGAGTAACTCGCTGGCAATGCTTAATTTGCACTGGAATAAGGCAGGGATATTCAGCAGCCATACACCACCTCAGACAAGCAGTTTTTAACTACTCAGACAAATGAAAGAGAAAATCAAAACCTATCCCAGCTTCCCTTCACTCTCACCAATTTGTACAAAACAGGTTAAGTGTCACTAGAGATTTCTCCTAAATGAAAAAACAAAGAGGCACTGCCACAAGTTTCAGAGTTAACAACCAAAATAAATTACAGAATATTTCATTTTTCACCTCAGAAACTTTCTGAGCTGCCAGGCAGATTCCAACAGCTTCAGCTGCATCAACTTCTTCACATCCAAAGAGCTACATATACAGAATATGGTCTTACAGTCAGTACTTACCTGAGCAGCCCTAACAGCACAATTGGTGTGAAAAATCCCACTGCCTTTAGTTACACGGCTCATTTTCATCTACAGTTCAACTTTGCACATCTTCTACTATCAGAGAATCTGGAATTACTCTCCTTAGAACCAGACAATGCCTGTAGGCTGGTGCTTGGTGTCTATGACATACCATAGAAGAAGCCAAGGTCACTTGAGATGTTCCTGCAGTACCTATGCAATTTAGCTCTCTCCAGAATGGTATATGAAGGAAGCACTAAAATAACTCTCCTCTGAGATTAAACACCTCCAACATGGAAACAGTTCTCTGCATTTCCCCCTTCCAACATGAGATGCAATTAGGAGTAAGAGAGGAAGTTTAGGCAGACAGGGTATAAATAGCCTCAGCTCAGGCAGGATGCTGAGAGAGCTGGAAAGATCTCCTGCAGCAGCATATACACTCTTGGGCCCTTCAGATCCATCAGTGTTCAGCCTTTTTGTGCTGAATTCAGAACAGCCTGAATTTTCCAAAGGAAGAGAGCCCTCTCTCCTCTACACAGCTTGCTTTTTTTTTTTTTTTTCCTTACTGTCTTAAAAGACTGACAGTGCTCTCCAAGCATTTAATCAGCTAACCCCAAAGCAAGTTAAGCACAAATCCAAGGAAGCCATCTATTTTCACAAGAGCTTCATGAGAATTATTTCCCTTGGGCTCTCCATGCTGTTCTTTAAGTCTGTCCACCTTTGGGATGACTTTGGCAACAAGTGTAAGTGGAATATTAAGTGCTAAACTAAATTGTTTATTTTTCTGACATTAAGCTATGCAAAACTGTTTTCTCACTTCACTTCCTCTCTTGATGAGAAAAGACCTAAAAGACCTTTCCAGACAGGCCAACCAAAATTGCACAGCACCAGCATATTTTATTGCTTATACACAGTCAAACAGAACAATTCAAAAGGTCTGAGCAGACTTCATATCAATTGCACAATTTTGGATAGGTTCCTTATATTCCCAAGTGACAAGGTAGACAGTAGGGAAGCACTCTTTTGAATGATCAATCTCATGACAAGAAAGCAAGCTGGAAGCTAGGTGCTGAAAACCTACTCTAACAGCATTCACATGAAGATGCAGTGATCACAGACTGCCACATCAAGGGACAAAGGAGAGGAATGAGGAGAATCCATGTCACTTCACAGTCTCACAGAAAGGTTTGAGCTGGAAGGGACCATCCATGACCATCCAAGTCCAACTCCCTGCCATGAGCACGGACACCTCCCATAGCACCAGGCTGCTCAAAGCCCCATCCAGTCTGGCCTTGAACAATTCCAAAGATGCAGTAACCATAACCTGTGTGGGCAACCTGTTCCAGCACCCAACCTCCCTCACCATGAAGAACATCTTCCTCATCTCCCCTCTTTTCTTCCTCATCCCCCCTCTTTCACTTTAAGCCATTGCCCCTTGTCCTGTCATTACAGACCACAGTAAAAAGTTTCTCTCCATCTATTTATTGAAAGGTTGCAGTAAGGTCTGCCACTGATCTCCTTTTCTAAACACCTTCTTTAGAAGGCAACATTCTCCGAGCAACACACAGAAGGCAACACACTTGCAACTTTTCCAAATCATCTGGTGCTCTTTACCAGACCAGAAACAAACACTACACACACTGTGCCATTACTCTGAGCATTGCTATTGAGGGAAAACACGCTCAAGGAAGCCTCTGACCCTCCCTCCTCCCAGGGACTCACCTCACTTTTTGCCCTACACCATTACAATTATTAATTACCATGGCAGAGGAAAACAAAACACTCACCAAAACAGCATTAATGACCATAACCCACAAACAAAAATTCAAGTGGAAAAAGGCTTAAAAGTTTTCTTGATCACCTGAGTCAAAACTGAAATTCTGGACTATCTCAGCTGCCTTTAATTTATTAACACCACCTGAAAATCCATATATAAGCTCTTGGAACAATAAGTTCAAGCAAAAGGACTGAGCATCACTGCTGTGCTTCCAACAGGTAAAAGCACTCTTGAGTTGAGATCAAAATAAAATCCAAACAACAAAGAATAAAAGTGCTCTTTTTCACTCTCACTCATAAAAAAATGGGGGAAAGAAAATGAAAAATTCTAGAACTGCATTTTTCAGGCTTACAGGCTTACACAACAGTAATTTATGAAGCCAGAAGCTTGGCAGCACTCACTGAAGGTAATGACAGTTGACACCTAGAACAGCAATCTCAACATCTGCCAAAACTTGAGGAAAAAAAAACCCAAATAAGCCAAAACACAAAGAAATGCCAAAATAATCCTTGTTTTAAAAGACAAGTTTAACTTGAATAACTAGACTTAATCTTCTCCCAGACTTTATATAAGGTCCGACCTCACACTGCAGATGTGTTCAAGATGTCATTTTGTCTTTTGCCATGTGACTCTAAAATGACAATTTATGTATAAGCTTGGTTCTCAGCCTCTAATGGTTTAAATACCAAGACATTTGAATACACCTTTTGGAATCAGTGTTAAATACAACTTACTGTGAAACAAATTTGAGGGGATTTGTTTTGTTTTATATGCAAGAGTCCTAAGAGAGAATAATGGTCAGATTCCACATCTCCTAAATTATTTTTAAAGGAAGCCCCAAAAGAACAATATGTACCACTACAAACCTTATCTTGCTTTTTATCTTCTGATTCATTACTGGATAATCTTGTTTTAAGTTTCACTGAGCCTTCCTTAAAGATATCTCCAAACCCAACACCTCGGATTTTCTTTGGCTGTGCTGGTCCCAGTGCAGGTTCACTCCCATTTCCTGGAGAGGTCACAGGTGAGGTAGGACTGTTGAAAACAGGCTCTGAAAAAAAAATAAGAAAGGGAAAGCTATTTTAAAAGCTGAAATTATTTAACTGCTCTTCTGGGGAAAAAAAAGTGCACAGCTTTGTGCACCTGATAAATAGCTTTTCTAGGAACACCACTGTAGCTGTTACACCTCACGTTTGTTCTCATTTTATATTTAACGTAAGACAAACTTAAATTACACCAGTTTTTCCCTGATTACTCTGGCAACTGAGTCAACAGCTCACTAATATTCTTACTACTTCAATTAGCACTCAGGCTCCACAGCCTGTTAACGTCAGTGTTTTCCATTAGTTTTATGGAACACTGCTTATGCACTCTCCGAAAATGGTATTTTAGTCCAACATTTAAAAGCTTCTCATTTGAACAGCAACAGCCACAGAAAGTGATAATCAATAAAAGTCCATAATGAATCCAAACATGTTTCAACTGCCACAGGAAAACACAGTGTATTTCAGTGGCAGAGTGATGCCCCTCAAGCAACCAAAGTGACATTTTCCTATTGCTCAAAGCGCTCCAAGCATTCCAACCAGATATAGTTGTTGGAAATTAAACACTGCTGGATTATTTAGCTATTTAAAATTCTTTTAATCTTTCAGTTTTAAGGAACAGCATTTATCCACCTCCAGAAATGTATTTCAAAGAATAACAATTTTGTTGTTAAGAGCTTTGCAACTATTTTTTTTTTTTTAATTCTTTACGTTTTTAAATTATGGTTAGATCTGTTAAAGCCCAAAGATCAGTACACATAGGCAAGCAATTCTTGCATGCAGAATTACAGGATTCATGTGAAAACAGACAGCTTTTACAAACCAAAGTCAAAATGGCATCTTTTAGCCTTTGGGTCAAGTTTTTTTCAGCCCATGCAGGCCTATGAACTGCAATAAAAATTAAAGCCGCTTCCTTTAATCAAAAGTCTAAGATATTTTGATGGTACCATGAAGCTAAGCTGCTCTTGACTTCAGCTGCTCACCTTTTGTCTACCCAGATGCTCTTTATTTAGTTATATCCCCTCAGGTATCTCCAAAGCATAGCTATACATCCCATTGGTGGGCAAAGTCCAGGCTGCACCTTTGAATGACCACAGTGATGAAAGAGGAAGTTACTGTTTCCCAAGAGTGAAGAGGGAACCAAAAGATACTCCAGACCCTGACTGTGAAAGTACTGAGTATTAAATATAACCCCTGGGGGATGAGGGGCTGAACACATCAACTTGTTAGGAACTGAGAGAAAATACAATTACTTCAAATTACTGTGCAGTGTCATTGATCTCAGTATTCACTAATTAAGGCCAACACATACCCATTTGTAAATTCACTGCACCAGACCCCACTAAACTCAGGGAACCTGACCTCTAAGGAAACAGCCACTGAGCTATTTGGGACTGCTCAAGTCAAACTCTTGTTTTATGCTACTGTGATTTCCAAGATTTCCAGAAAAAAATTCCAAGCCAGGCTCTTCCCTATGTCTGAGCAAGCCCTTGTTTGAAGCAATCAGTACCAGACATGTAAATGAGGGTGCACATTACCACAAGGTAAAAAAAAAAACAAACCCAAAAAAAAACCCAAAAAAAAAAAAACCAAAAAAACCTCCCCTGTTTTCCTTGAACATTACACCGCTGTCTTTTAAAAATCAATTAACTCCTGCTATGATGTTCCAAAAAAACATTCATTTTTCAGCAATACCATATTACAAGTACCCTTCTAACAGATCTTCAGAGACTGAAATGTTTCTGAAGTGCATTTTCCAGGGAACAGAGTAATTGCTTGTAAAGCACAGACCTGCCTGGCACCACTCAGCTACTGTTCAGCCACAGAGCATCTGCTTCTGCCCCACCTACACAGTCATAGCCAGAAAAGGACAAATGTAAATTCTGTAAATAAAAAGGTCAAATGTAAATTCTGCCTTAAAAACATCTTATTGTTAGATCAAAATATAATCTAGGCATAGAGGCATAAGAACCATAAGGGTCTCCTTCCCTGGACTCACTTTAAGTTGAGGCTCTCCACACTGTTTTGATTCTCAAATGACTTGATTGTATACTTAAATTTTCTGGTTTAGGGAGTTCAGTCTATGAGAGTAAGACTGAAAAAAGCTACCAAACAAAAGAATAATTTTATACCCAATTCTAAAAAATATCATCTTTGAATACGATAAAATTTCTTGTGATAAAGTGTAGAACACACATGTGCAAGATTAAGACCTTGCAATTTTATTATGAGTGAAATGGGAGCAGACAGTTATCTTCATACTCAGCATGAACACTTTCTAGAAAGAAACTGAAACAACTTTGTTGTATTTTAACTGTAATATTTCAATTATACCAGAAATCAAAAATTACTTTGCTAAGAGTTTGCAACAAACAAAACACTACCTGTGTCATCCAGAGCATCCTGTGTTTCTCCATCATCCGTTGATTCCAGTTCTTTCACAAAGTTGGAAGGAAACATCCCTGCCTTGCCATTCAGTATTCCACTCCACCATCCTTCTTCTACCTGTATAGAAATATTTTGCACATTACCAATGGAGTAAAAAGAAATTCCTGTCAATTCCATACAAACTCTACAACCAACTTTGGGGAAAGTTCAAATTACCATGATTTCTTTATAAAGCAACCTACCAAAGACGTAGAAGCATTTGCCAAAAAGAGCAAGAAAACAATTTAATGTTACTTGTATCACTACAGCAATGATCCTGGAACAGGAGGTCATCCCCATGCCAGTTAATCCCAAAAAGCAGCAAAATGTTCATCAACTTTCTCAAGACAGAATAAGAGGCATTGCACATTTAACACAACAAGAAAGTATTAAATCATTCATAAAATACAGATGAAAAGTTGAGTCTGTGTCTCCATGGAAATTTTTATGTGATCTTGCTGTCCATCTATCTTTTCCTCTGTCTTGTCCAATTTCCACCAGTCCTGCCCTGACTGGCTTTATATCCTCAGGGACTCACACAATTTTGATCAAAAGACAAGTTTCAAAGAAATTTTTTACAGATAATGCTGGGTAGAACAGAGAAAAGTCCTTAAGGACCTGAGAGTAATGCAAAGCTAAGCTGTCCACTCCTTCCAGCAGGAGGCTGAGCAGCAAAGCCTGGCCTTACATGCACCACAGGGGCAGGGACCTGCCCATCAGAGCTGACCAATGCCACTGAGTCCACGAGGATTTTGTGGTGGCACACAGCAGTCCTAAGGCTAGAAATATATTGGAAAGTTTATCAGGAATACACCACATGGACTAAAGCAGAACAAGCAAAAGCTAGGTAGGAAGAGGTGATGGGGTAAAATGATGCCAAAGGACTAAGAATTGTGTTCTTACAATTTATGAACAGTTTTCAAAATGTCTTAAATAAATTCAGCCTATCTGATGAGCACTAGTTAAAAACTATAATCAAGATAAATTTTCAGAATAGTTTATTTATGTTGTCCTGTTTTGAGGCTGGAAAGCTGTTTTTAAGAAAGGGAAGCAAGAGGAAAAGAAAAAAGCAAACCAAGCAGCAGCTGTTTGCATAAGCTTTTTTTAGCCTGGTTTTGTAGGTCACTATGCCTGACACACAGGCACAGTTTTTAAATGCCAGCCTACCTCCAGGCAAGCAGAGCCCAAGCAGAAGCTGGCAGCTGCAGACACAGGCAATGAAAGGAGCACTTGTTTTTAAAGGCATCTTGATGCAAAAATACAGCTTTATTGTGGATGGTTCAAACTCAAGACTGGTTCTCTGAAACAAATTTTAAGCACAGATTACTGGCAAGTGCTGCCCAGGCTCTGGCACCTCAGGCTTTATGGAACACATAACAGAAAACTAAAATACAAATGCCTTGACTCACACACACCACTCACTCAGGAGCCATGAAAAAGGAACTTTTAATGGTTACAATACAGAAAGCAACTTGAGCATCCATTTATTCTTCTGCCAAGAGACGTGGTCAACAAAGCACTTTACAGCAAAGCAAAGTGATGCCAACTCAGAAGCACTCAGGAACAAATCCAAAATTTCTTGAGCATGCTCATGTTAGCCTCCCCATACTGCCCTTCTATAAAACCCCTGACTATACACAACCTGTATTGCCCAAAAAGGTTTCTTTCATCAGCATTAAGACACAGACTAAAGAAGTTCTCCACGCTTTGGAGGAGAACATCTTCACATCTGTTAGCAGAAACAACACAGATGCCAGTTTCATAACTCTTTTCTTCCATTCCAAAATATTATCATATGATCCAATTTCCACAAGAGGGAGGTACAGCCCTGGTATACACACCAGAACTTTTTTTTTCAGTGTGAATCCCATCGACTTCTTTCTATGAAAAACTCAGACTTCCAAAGAAAAAATGGGGAGGAAGGCTAAAATAAGCAGCTTTACCAATCTGGTCTGTTTTTTCTTTTTTTACTAAAAACTTCCCTAATAATGTTATAAGAAATTTCATTTCACTTGAAAAAGCAGTATGCAAATATTAAAAATATAATACTACAAAAATAAATCTGCTATTTAGTGCTGCTCCTTACAGGAGAGAGGGGATGATATAAAGGAGAAACAAAGGTTTTAGAGCAATGACACAGTCATCACGTGCACTCTCTGCATGTTCTTCATGTGTAAAACCCACGTGACATTCTATAAACAAAAAGCCCTGTGGATTCAGCCAGCACATAGCACGATTTTCTTCCCAAAATGTAACTTCTGCTCTCTCTCATGTCAATCATATCATTTCTGAACCCATTTGCCTCCACCTTTACTTTCATGATCAGTGGCATCATATCTACTCAATTTACAAAAACCACTCAATGGCTAAATACTGAACTGTTCTCAAGTAAATAACAGAGCTGATCCCCTCACAGAGCTGTTTTTACCTTATTTTCCCCACAAAAAGAGACCAGTCTTTCCTTGTTAAAAGTCATCTGAATGTACAGAAACAGCACCTTTTATACATAAACAGAAGCAAACCATCTCATAGTAGTGAGAACAAGTTACATAAGACAAGTTATCCCAGCATATTGCACAACTAGTGGACAGTATTTTCCACCATTCTTTACATTTCTGGTCCCATCAGTACAGTTTTGTGAAGCAGACAGACAAAGTCTACACCTGTCAGGTCTCTTCTACATCACCATGAAAACAGTGTGTAAACAGCTCTGTGATGATAGTAAGCTGCAATATTTTTCTACCAGGTAGCATTTTCATAAAAATTTGTTAACAGTTTTAATAGAAGTAGCAAAGACTGGGTACTACAAAAACATATTTCCATATCATTAAAAAGGAATAAGCATGGTGACTAACAAAAAAAATCTAAGTAATAAAATATAATCCACACTTCCTTAAGAAACTAGATGAGGAAATGCTCTGATCCTTTTATTCTGTTTGGCTACTTGGCCATCTCTGATACATGATACCACACACCCCTGTGAAAGTAATTCTTTCTTTTTTGGTCCAACCAAAACAGCAGCTCCCACAACAGTTCACTGCAAGTGCTCCTTCATGAGTGCTTCCACTGGACCATCCAGTCACAGCTGCCAGTGCAGGCACCATCTACAAGTTAAACTGCTGAGATTACCCAGGAACATTCCTCTAAAAACACCCACGCACAAAGGTATTTATGAAACTGAGTTTAGTGAGCAGGTTTTGCAAGTCACTTGCTCTGTTTACTCCCAGATATTAAATTCTGTAAGTATTAGTGCAAATGCATCTAAGGGCACAGTTTTTTTCTTTGCTAGGAAAATGAGGAGCCCTCCCTCATAGGTTTGCACTCTCTTCCAAAGAGGGTCACACACAGGAAAAGCAGTCTCACAGAACTACTTAAAAAGCACCACCAATAACACATGGCTAGAAAGCAAGCTTCACTCTCCTTCCTCAGAGCCTCAGGGAGGAAGAGATGGCACCAGTGAAGGTCAGAGCCTGCTGTGCAGAAGTTTTCCACCCAGTTCTAAAAAGGTTTCTTCCACAATCATTCTGATCTTTTCCACAGCTTCCTAGACAGATTTCACATTTGGAAGAGACCCTCCTCCGACACATACAAGCTTCCCACAACTGCTATTGAATGGAACAGACACAAAGGAAGCACATGGGTAAGAAAAGGTAAGAAACCACCACTCCAACTCAATGAGTTTACAAGAGAGCTTGAAACTGACAAATCAAGTCAAATAATGTTTTTCACCTATACCAATTTGGAGTTTGTCAGCCTAAAGAAATTAGTCCAACAGCTTTACCACAAGCATCCTAAAGCCAAGGATCACACAAGGGCAGAGAACTGCAAAACGCTTTCAAATAATGAATCTGTGTAACATACCACAATTTATTACTGTGATGATCAAATATTTCTTCCAAGCATCTAGCATTCATTGTTTTTGTATTAGATCCTGAGAGAAAAAACTCCTAAATTATTAACTTTAGCTGCAAAAACACTACTTCACATGCTATTTTCCCAACATGTTTGTAATACAATTAAACAGCCAAAAAAGTAGTTTGACTCTCAGCACATGAATGACCAGCTCTGTAGAACAGCTTACCTCATCAATGATGTCAATCACATCCCCCAACTTGAGCTCCAGCTCATCCTCATTCTGAGGGAGGTACTCGAACAGCACTTTGCACTGTCGCTTCTTGGACCCTGATTCAAGAGAAACACCAAAAGTAAGAACACTCATTAAAGGAGAACTCAGCTTTCCTCTGTTCCTGAAGACCCAAAAACCATCCCAAAAAGCTGTGTAGCTTTTGATCCTGGTTTTGTGGTTTGCTTGAGTCACCTTAGGCTAGGGAGACATAGTTTTGACAAATGAACACTATTCATTTCAATTATCAATTCGTATCAATTATCAACCTGCTATAAAAAGCATGTTGACACAAGCAAGCCAGGTAAATCCCCACTACAGCAATTTCTCAAACTATTTCCCAACCAAAATCTGTAGGAATGTCAATCACTGCCAGTTAGCACCTACTTGAAAGAAAATGTGCAAGTTTGAGCCTTCAGTCCTTAAATAATCCTGAAAGCAGGAACATGTTTTGTTATGCACTGTGCTGGAGAGCTTACAGACCTTCTGGCCTCTAACAAGGACCTTGCTAACCACAGCTCTGAGGTAATGCCAATGTTTGCTGGGCTCATATTTCAAAACTGAACTCATTTTTATGTGTGAATTTAAAAAAACTCCCTCCTTTTTCTCTGTGCCAATATGGCATCTAGTAATTCAAACTGTCAATTAGCAGTCTTTGACAAAAGCAAGATTAAAATCAAATGCAGTCTTTAGCTGTTTGCCATATATCATTAAAGCTCTACAGGCATTAAAAAGGCAAAATGACATCCTGAGAGGAGAGAGCATTGAAGTGGCTTCTGACAACCCAAGCCCTGCAGCCACAGTGGTGTGAACCCACACTGCCTAATCACTCTGCACATATCCTGGAGTGCTGCTGCTGCTGCTGAACCCAGACAGTTTATGCACTTCTCCTTCAAACAAAAGGCCATGCCTTCAGACCTTTTCCACAACAGAGCAGTCAGCAGGCTTTTGAAGTCAATTATTATCTCGAGCTATGACCCATATATGCTCCCTATCCTCCTCAAAAACAATCTGCCACAGTTTAAATGAAAATATCAATCAAAAGCTTGAAGTGGTAAAGCCTAAGCTTACAGGAGCTGTGTGATTTCCATGCTCTCTCTTATACTTTGTACTCCTTTGACACTCAACCTTTAGCAATTAAGACTGGCTGTGTGGAAACATTTCAAAACACAGATACTGCCTCCAAGCTTGATCCTTGTCTTTTTATAGCAATGTTCAAAGTCCAGAGCAAGGCATTTAGAAAACCACACCCAACATCCTTACTATGAAACAGGCCAGGCATCAGAGTAATATTCAGCATCTAAAATTTCTGAGAGAGTGCTTACCAAATCAAGAATTTTCTACATGCTGATGTATGATTTATGCAAGAAACAAATAAACCAGAAACATGGAGCTTCATGGGTTATTTCTAATAACACATAATTGCCCACATAATACACCCTGCTTTTACCTCCACTCATGCTTTTATCAACTCATGCATGACCCCAGAGGGATTGTTCAGTTAAGAGCAATTGCAATAAATGGTTCAATGGCCTTTACTGCCTCCTGCAGTGCTTTCAAGGCTTCTGCTTTGTAGGAGATTAACTGATACCAAAAAAAGGCAAATTAAAAAGTCACTGCCATTTGGTGTAAATCTGATCTCAATGTTCTTTTTCATAGTGTAATTAGATCTAAATGGGAGAGAAACTCATGGATGCATTTCACATCCAGAAACTTCCCTTTCCTCTGAGGTCTGTTTCCAGTGATACAGTTTAGGACGTACTGCCTCCCACTTTTGAAAATCCTAGAATAATCTAGGAAGGGAACCACCCATTGCAGAGAACAGCACTCCAGCTTCACGTGCTGCTGCAGGACTGATGGGCTGGCAGCCTGAAGGCAATTCTGTCCCTTTCCAAAACAACTTGTCTGCCTTCAGGTTTTGTTTGTTTCGTATAGGGCAAACCAAATTTAGCTCTTTGTTGCCTTTGCTTAGCACACCTTCTGTAATTTCCTTCTGCTGAACAAAGGCAGACATCTAACTGACAGACATTCAAATTCTGCCTGCAGCTTACCACCCACCTGACACAAAAATACCTGAATTCAGGGAGAGCTGGATGAACAAAACTTAACTGTTTTTAACACTGTAAACCTCATTTCAGCAAGTGAAAAAACAGAAACACAAAGACAACTACGCTCTGGAAAGTAAGTGATTGCCCAGGCACAGAGCAAACAGGATCTGCAGGAGCTGTTTAAAGTCTTCCAGGAAAAAGGGAACAGCAAGTGAAATGGAAATGCAGAGACTGTCACTGCAGCAGGTAAACAGCTGTGTGCCTAAAGGGATCTGCTTGAATATAATTTTCTCCAGAAGGACGAGTAGCCAGAGCTCTGCAGAGTTTGTGACCAAGCTGTACCTTCTACCCTGGCCTGTAGTGATTAACAGCCACCAGCATGAGAATGTGACATGGAAAATATGGGAACATTCCAGGGTTAGGGTGACCAGAACCATAGCTGACAGCTGAACTGGTATCAGATCATGTTCACAGAATCCTAGAGTATCGCCAATTGGGAAGACCCATAAGGATCACATTGATTCCCTTTTAGAGTCTGGCTGTATTTATCTAGGAACAGCATTAATCTTTCAGGTTGGATTTTCCCAAAGCCTGCTGTGTAAATATCTGACAGGCACCTACACACTGTCACCAACATGCACACACAGATCAGTCACTAAAAAGTGATTCTGAACCCTTAGTTTCCCAGAACAAAGTCTCAACAAATCTGTAAAGGTGGTGGTCCCATTTCAGGGTTTTAAAAGACAACTAGGGGCTCTTCTTTTACAGGCAAAACCTCAAAGCATAAACATGCCAGAACCAGTAAGTTCTGAATTCTTTTCCAAAAAGCAAACTTAAACATAAATGCCTTCAAAACCTTGTAAGACAGAGGAAGCCACAGAAATTTAAAGCAATATCTTATAAGAGATTGGTGTGTCCAAATACAAATCACAAACCCATTTTCTGGATGCAGGGAAAGGTACGTTTTCTGCTTTAGGTTTTATAGTCACCTTGATATAAAATCTGGCATTATAACATAGAAAACACAGATACAGAAGTACCAGTGCTACACTGCTTGCCATCCTGAGGGTCACTGTTAAAACAAAAGGAAAACTTCCACTTTTGTTAACACCCGCTTCACACCAGAAGCAAGTCTATCAGAAGGAATCTGAACTACACAGTGGTTCCTTTGTCAGAACCTTGACTTTGTAGCAAAACCTGATGTTTTCATCTTTCAAATTTTCTTTTCACAGGAAAATTTTTTATTATCATAAACAGGACTACAGCTCTCCATTCAGGTACCTGATAATACAATACTCAAATGAAGCTATGGAGCTCTCTGATATCTAGAAGGAGTTTAAATCCTGTTCACAGGAAAATTCATCCCTATTACTGGTGTTAAAAGCTACATTTAAGCTTTCTGCCTATAAATACAGGATCAAAATTTGTCTTTGAATCAGCTTTTCCTCCTCTGTTTCTAGTTTTCCATCTAACCTTAAAACTAAGTCATGCATTAAATAGTTCATGTTTATTTGAAAAATGCATGTCAGCAGTATGCACAATTGAAGGAATTGGAAAGATCACATACTCTTCTTGAAGCCTTTGGATGGGGGATGAGGCTGAAATCCTCCTGCTGGAAGCCCATAGCTGCTCATACGCTGCACAAGGCTGGCTACATTGCCAGATTTCTCCCTCCTGAGTGGCACAGCATCATTCTTGGGCTCTACATCCTTCTTAACTTCCTGAAACAAGAGATTTAAAACACTCAGAGGCCACTTATATCACCCAAGAGGTCAGTGGTTTTAAACAGGTGCTCCACAGACTAACACATTTCAAGTACTTACCTTTCGTGGTATAATGACATACACTCAAAAATAATGGACTTCATCCTACAACTAAACACACCCAAGGCTGTAATAAACTTGACCTTTCCATACAAGTAAACTTTTCCATAATAGTAAATAGGCAATGTGCTGAAAAAAAATCAGAAACAGGGGTAGCATTTTAGCCATCTACTCTAAATCTCAGAAAAGGAGCTTTGAGCCCAGAAGTCTCACATTACAACTTTTATGTAACAGCTCATATTTGGAAATGTTTTTAAAAATATAAATACTACTTCAACAACAGACCACAGGGGAGGGTACTAAAATATTTTTTTATATGAAACTGTATTAGGTGATCATCTCTACCCCAGAAAGCTCCAAAGTGTTTATAGATGAGAGATGGAATTGGACTGCTGAAAGATGTGAATAGAAAAGAAAGTGAGCTCCAAGAAACAGAATGGGAGCAAGTGAAGAGAAAGATCTAAGAGGAAAATAACAGACATACCATTTTTCTGGTTAATGTCTTCCACTCTCCTAATCTTTCTAAATTAGAATATTAGCATTGAAATTCATTGTGCCAAACAAGACTGAAAAGTCGATAAAGAAGAAAGCACCAGTTCTTGACAAAAAGGCCAAAGCAGCAACAGTCACTACTCTACTGCATCAGCTCATTAAATGGGATTCCACTGGAGAACAGATATTCTGAAAGAAGGAAATCATCACTTTGCACAAGAACAAACCCATTAAGTCGGATCAATGGCCCATCAATTGCAGACACAGCTTCCAGCAGCCAAAATCCCAGATGCTCTTTAGAGCTCCTGCAGCTCAGATCCTCCCACATTCCCAGAACACCCATGAGGGTTCCATCAGGGAGATGGATCACCTCCTCTCCCTCCTGTGCCTGCAGCTGGAGCTGTCTAATCCCTTTCTGCACCCACGGTCCCGCCTGCCTCCACAGCATTCTTGGGGATGCAAACAGCCATAACTACTTGCAGCTTTTTGTGATCCACTTCAGAACAATTCTTGTATCCACCATCAGTAGCCACTGGTTAACAGCTTCATGAGTTATTGCAGCTGTAGCTGCAATAAAATATTTAATACTTGAAAACAGAATTGGCAAGGCATATATATATACACTTACTCATGTGAACTCTTGAACATGAGCTTCAAGACAACAAAGCACACACATTGACAAAATGCCAAAAATATGAGAAACATATTCCCCAGGACCTGTCTGTCTGGTGCTTTTTGGACCATTAAAGTCCCGCTTTCTTACTTGTAGCTGTCCAGCTGGGAAACTCAGCAGGTCTGAACAGCCACTGGTGCTTTCAAATGTACTATGAACCTCAAGTTAAACAGACCAAACTATCTTCCTATTTCTCAAAAGAACAGAGCAAGACTAAGGACAGCAGGATTTTTCCTCCCACTCATCTACATTACATAAAAAAGGCTTTTTAAAAAGCAGGCGAGTAGTTCCTGCTGTTACTCTCCTTCCTCCACAGTAACTTCTGCCCTGGAGATCTTAGCTCTGCTGAAATCCATCCCATCTTCCAAGTTCAAAAAAACACAAAAACAAACAAAAAAACTAACCCCTCTTGAATAGAACAGCATCCTATCTACCTCCCATTTAAGCAGGCATTTCACATTTCAAAGATTTTGTCATTCTCAGGCCTATGGCTGTTTTTTGGCCTGTTACTTACAAGTCTGACAGAACCATAAGCAATTAAATTTGGCTACAGCTGAAAAGTTTGTCACCTCCAAAACACCTTTTTAGCTGCCTTGCTGACAAGGCCATTCTGCTCACCTTGAAAAGAAGACTGGTACTTGAAAATCTGCCTAGAGTGCTTCTGCCTGCCCCTGGATTTTTAAAATTATAATTTTTTTGCTAAACATTTCATACGGGCTCCATAATCTCCAAGCCACTCCAGGAATTAGTACTTCCCCAGGTTTCTCAATTGTAACACTTTCCAGTGAGGAGTCAGCTCCAGGCTCCTTCCCAAGGTCTGCACTTTTCACAAGACTTCAGAAGCAGCTGCTTCAATTGCTTTGCAAAAGCACAGAGATGCAAAAACACAGTGGAGAAGACCCACATGGCAGTTTGGTCAAAAACATTACTTTTTTCTTCTTTTTTAAATTTATTTATTGAAAGAAAGAAGAACAAAAACAACACACCACTTCAAAATGCTAGGAAATGGTGTGAGATAAGCACCAGCTAAATCAGTAATTTGAATTAAACAGACAATATGCTTCCAAGTCCAGCACCAAAGGCAGCAAAATAATGGATGGGTTGCAAATAATAGGAAACTATTTCAGACAGAAGACCAAAGACCCAAAACAAAAAAAAGGAATGCTTGAGCGGCTTTCTTGCCAGGCTTCAGTCTCCACCTGAAATAGTGACAGGCAGAAAATACTCAGAGGTCTAACATGAGGCAATGGCAAATTTTAGCAGGAAGTATAGTGGAATTACATTTAAAAAACAGAATCTAAAATAATTCTGTGTACAGTTGTTATATGCAGAAAATCTTGCTGCCCAATTCAATGTCTGAAGATTTACTGATGAAGAATTTTCTCAGCAGACATCTAAAAGAACAGACAGTGGGAGAGTGCAGTAGCACCAGGAAGGTACTCTCTGTACCTTCCTTACCACAGCCAGGACAGGAAAGCTGTGAACACTTCAATACACAGTTAAGAGAAATCATCCTAATCCAAGACACACAAAAACCAAGAGGATGCAAATATGTCAGATCTGCAATGAGCAGACGTGGGTACAGGACTGGTACCAGCCAGTTTTGAATAAGAGCTGTCAATGACATTTTACTTTGTGTGTCAGAAAGCAGCACTGGAGCATCACATGGAGCTGCTTTGCAACAAGAAAAAACAAACACATGAGAGAGTTCTGCCACAGCAGAATAAATCTATGAATAAATCTAGACTAAATGCAAGGAATAAATCTCGTTTTGACAAAGAACTACAGAAGGCATCAGTAAGCAATGCCTAAATGGGCCAGCAACTGCTTTTTTTCATATTTAACCCTCTACCCTTTGTAACATTCTTGTAAAGCAAGAATTATTTTTTTGTTCTCATTGTTAAAGAAGAATTGCAACATTAATTATCCTTCCTTAGGGCATTATAAATCATATTAAATTAAACCAAGCTCCAACAAATTCAGGAATCTCTGGTGTCCACACATGCATGTGGCCCACTATGCCACGACCCTGTAGTTCACATCAGTCTTCTAACAGTAAGGAAGTTCTCCAAGATTCATTTTCAAAAGCACACATCAGGATCCTCTGACATATACACCCATCACCTCTGCCAGCACCTTCATCCTGGGCATGATCCTTACTACTCCTTTCACAAAGGAAGTAATTTCTACACAAAGACAGATTGGGTATCTCAAAATTGAGTTATTGATGCAAATGTTAATTCATGCCCCATTAATAAATAACATTAGTAAGAGTTTGCAATTCTTACATCTCTTCCAAACAGCTTGCTTGCACTTCAGTGGTTGGAAAATGACACTGCCCACAGGTCTCACCTCTGAGGCACTACTATATCCAACCTGAATGTGCCCAAAACTCCTGTCCATGGGTTTCACAATGCAGTTTTCCTTCCTTGTTTTTGGTGGGTTGGTTTTAGGTCAGACTCAAATATCCAAATTATCAGAGAGAATCTGTGTTGTGACAATATCAACAAAAAGCTCCAGGACACTTCATTTGTTCTACCGTGAGGCCACTGCCAGCTGCCAGCCAGCAAAACCAAAATGAAACTCTGACATTAACTGCAGCTGGAAATTTTATTATTCTTATTCTGCCAGTCCACTGCAGTTCAAGGCTTGTCAGTGTTTCCATGAGCAGCACAGATTTTATGAATTTATGACTTGGCAGTACAAGGTCAATAGAGACTGTCTCTTGGTGTAAAACACACTCCGCTGGGAAGCAAGCACCCACTTGTTCTGTGAACTACAGCAATAGTCATAAAGGTCTGAAGTTTTCATAATCTCCACTAAATGTGTATTTTGCAACACTTACAAACTCACTGCAGCCTGATAGGCAAACGAAAAGTACATAAATTTAACTAGCAAAAAAAAAAAAAAAGAAAAAGAAAAAGCAGTTTTTGCTTTAATTGCATCTGTCACAGTCTAATAACCCCTCAAGGAAATATGTATATTTACAAATAAAAATCTCAAAATCGCTTAAGTGCATGCAAGAACTATTCTTTAGATGCAGACACAAATGCAACACATGTAAATGCATGCACAGCCTCATGATGCTGTTAAAATAAGCGGGTGCTCTTGACCTACTTCTGAGGAGAGCAGGAGCAGCCTCCCCTCCATCAGCTGCTCGCCCACCCACGGCTCCAGCGGGGACAGCTGGATCCTCCCCACTTCCCTCACCAGAAGCCAAGAGCACTCTAATCAGCCAGGCAGTGGAGATGCAGAAAGCAGGTCAGAGCATCTGAAAGGCCAGGAGTTAGAAATAAGAAGTCTATTTCTGAATTACAGGGCACAGGGAAGTTCATTATCCAGCAGATCTAAATCCATAGATAGATTCTTCAAGTATAAATATTAAGGCTTCAGCTGCCATCTCCTCCTATATGTGCCATTACACAATCATCTTTAGACTTCTTATATTAATTCCACTGTAACACCAGTTTGTGCAAAAATGATGTGCATTACTCTTAGTAGCTGAGTACATTTTAAAGCAAGACCTCAAGCAGCAGATAATGGTGTCAATCTCTAAAAAGGCTGAGATAAAGAACATACAAAAATAAATGTCTGAGCCTACACATACAATTATCTCGTCTCTTTTCTTCCCCATCAGAACAGCAATAAAGAACCCATGGACTGGCAAATTAAGTCAGTGATTCATGTTTTACTGAGCAGAAAATAAGTAGCTCAGAATTGAACCTGTTATTTTAGGGGAGAGGGAGGGATTGGAAGCAGGCAATAGTTCTGTTTATACAAGTTCACAGCCTGCAAAATCCCATTCCTGAAAAAAAAAACCACATAGAAGTGTGACTGTATATAAATACATATAAAAATCTGTACATCTGCCTACAGAGGAGGTAATTGTCATCCATAACCTGTTCAAGGGCAATGAAACTTCAGTTCCTGGAGCATAAATATCTTCACATAACTAATTATATGGGCACCACATTTACAGTTTTAGTAACAGCAAAAGAGAGGCAGGCATATGGCAGCCTTAACAGCTCCAGTCACCTTAAATCTTAGATATCCCACATCCTTTCATTTTGCCTGTGTCTCTTCCTTGAGTAGAAAACATGATTTCTCATCCTCAATGTAGGTGCCCAGAGGCACAATATTTAATAACAGCAATGAAAGAAAGATGAGTAATGTGCAGCTATTCCTATCTGTCTCATTACATGAACTAAAGGGAAACATCAAGAAAATCCATGGACCAAAATAGCTGAGAAGCTGCTGAGCTCCTTCCCTGGAGCATTCAGAGCAGGCTCCACCTTCCAAGAGAAGAGCATGACTGGGAGAGGTCAGAGGCTGCCCCTGACTCTCCAGAAGATCAAACATTATTTTTGAAAATAAAAACAAATCACCTAAAGATGAAAGCAGCTACCATCTCAAGAACAGACAAGATGGATAACCTTTGTTTTGCAAGACAACTTACCTCCTGGAGGGTGTAACACGTGTCAAGGGTTGATTTTTGGGGGCTCAGTTTATGCTTGAAGTAGGGAATGCTTAACAGTGAATCACTGTGTTTAAATGCTGAATCAACAGCAAGGCGGCATCACTCCCTGCCTTTGCCCCTTCACAGTCTAACTTGCTGCTTTCCATAAAACCACATCCACATCACATAACACCGTTTAACAAGTTACCAGCATTTTTACATATTTGGCAATCTATGCTAAGCATGATTAAAACATCTGTATTGTCTCTCTGTGTGGGAGGAAAACAATCATCAATCAGGCAAGGTACCACTTCTTCCTCACAATATGCAACATGTGGAGTAAGTGGGATCTCCGGGAAGCATAAAAAATTAACTGCTGCAGATTTACAGACTAAAACCTGAGTCACTGAATAATTGTGATACTTGAAGGTCAAGAACAAAGAGCGGAACTTTCCTACATAAGGAACACTCTACAGAGGTAATGTAGAAGCAGGCTTGAAGTTTCAGATTTTGATACAGATTATAAAAAGACATGCATATAGTTTTTATATACAAAAATAATTCAGTTTTGTCGTGGAGAATTGGATACACAAACTTTGCACCAAGCAAGTGTCAAAACAGAATCTAACACAAAGTCTTGTCAATATTGGTAAAACACAAGAGCCCTCAAACAAAACATGAAAGCCCAGATGCAGGAAAGCTCAGTAGTCAGCTCACCAGGTCTACCAGCAGCAGAGCAAGGAACCCTAAATTAGCAGGAGTAACGAGAGGAAGTACAGATCTTTACATCAATGTTTCCTAACCATTTAATTAAGAAAAAAGTTCATTTTAAAATACTTTTGAAAATAACAGCTTAAGAATATTTTATGGTGTTGCCATGTTCATAGCCAGATAAAACCATTTTAAAATGCTGATTGCATTTCTTCTCTATTATATTTTCTAATACATATATATGAAAATTTAATTCTATCTCTTGTAATTGTTTTATAGAATAACAGCTAATGTCCTGGTAACCACCTGCCACAAAATAGTGCTTCATATCAATGAAAGCAGGAATCACACGTGGCAGAGGGCAAGACAGAGCTCCAGCTCCCACAGCACACGTGTTTTATCAGCTTCCCCCACAGAGGAAGGCAGGAAGACATTTTTTTCCTTTCTCCCAGTTAACTGCCTCTACTGCTGGTCCAGAGAAATGTGGGATCCAGCAACCACTACAGGTTCACTTTGATGTTTAACTCAGAACATCCCTTGTTCCTTCTCACAACCATCATCCTGTCTTTCTGCATCCACTCTGCCACACTCGGCTTTCTTCTTCCCTGAATCCTTTTTCCAAGGCACCATTTCTTTGCATTCCCTGTAAAACCTGCAGCACTTCACTCATGGCCACAAGTTAAAACACTGACACATCCACATCCCTTCACATACCTTTGCGTACGACACAAAAGTAAATGCTTAAGAGATTGTCAAATAATATAAAAAATTATAAATCTGGAGTCTCAGTGTAGATTAGAAAAGGTTTAAAGATGAAGTGTTACCTTTAAGATTCATACATTAACTAACGTTTTTAACTGAAAAAGCATCTTGCTTTCTGCTCCTGTTTTGAAAACATCTATGTAACATGCTCATCACCATCAGTTTCAAAGAATTCAGAAGCTTATTGCACCAAGTCCAAAGCTAATGAATTCACATACATACACCAAAATATATTTTTACCAAGTGAAGAGCATCAAAAAACATTGTTAAATCTAGAAAATATTTACCACAAGAAACTTTCAGATCATCTCACAGAATCAAGCCAATGTTCAAGGAACAAATACATTTGAAACTCAATACTGAAAGCACTACAGTAGAGATGAGCTAACTTCCCCCTCCAAAATGATGAGCTACCAAAAAAATTCACAAATGGAACAAATGTTAAGAGATGACAGCACAGAGATGAACTACCCTTGTGAAGGTTTGAGCTTCAAGTCCATCTAGATTACTTCACCTCATAAAAAAGCAAAAGAAGATATTTAATATTAACTCTGTTGGGTAGACACAAACGTTGATTTATGGGACATATGGCAAAGGACTACAATTATGGCTGGAACGTGCAGCCAGAGCCTCCCAGGCTGTAACAAACATTACAGCAAACAGCACCTGGACAACTGATCTCTCTGGTCTATACTACATATGCTAATTCCAGAGTGCATATTTATAGCTCTATTTTAGACTTTTGTATACAGGGAAAGACTAAATTTAAAAGTCATGTTCCTGACAAGCCCACACAGTCCCTGCTGCCTGAGACGCCAGCAATGCTTTGTGCAGTTTACTCTGGTGGTTGCAAACACCTTCTGATGGAGCACACCCTGTTTGAAGCCTCCAGGCAGGGAACGGTTGCCTTGCTCCTGTGCTTGGAGAGGAAGCTATAAAATTACACACAAATCAAGTGTAACAACTAAATAAGGACAGACAAAGGAGCAGACTGCTTCATGTGATTACAGGAATAAGGACATGTATAAACCTGCTGCTTCCACTCAAACCATTACACTCTATCAGAGAAGCTCTGGGAGTATCCAGGAGTGTGCAGTTACCACAGAGCAACATCACAAGCTGATATGGCATTTAGAAAAGCAAGAGGCACAGGTACGATCAACAAACTTGGATAATCCAAATCAGAGGGAATAATTAGCATATTAAGCATATTCACACAGATAATTAATCTCACTTTATCCTGCTGTCCTTCAGAACAGCACCTTAAGTTCCCTAAAGTTCCATACCATCGTTGCCACTGAGTCAAAACTTAGAAGCTTTTTCCACTTCTCTCATGCTCTTGATAACACAGTATCAACATATATAATATTCCATATTTGAAAAGATAGTAAATATTGCAAGACCCACCAGTGTTTTCCCCATTCTGTGTTCACATTCAGCCACCGAAGACTTAACAATGCCACAAATTTTTACTCTTACAGTGAAACAATGGTTTGAGAAGGCAAAGTGAAATCTTCTCAGGTGATTTTTTTCAACATCTTAAAGCACAGGTGCTCACCCTGAACAGAGAAAGGGCCACATCATTTCAACGAATTTCCTGCAGTTAAATAGTTTTGAGGAAAGCATCCATGACATTTCAGATCTAACAGTCTTTCAAGATAAGTATTTCAAATAGTCAACTCCCTTGCATGCTCTTTCTTTCCAAACAAGACGCTTATACTGCCTCAGAATATGAAATAATTCACACATCCCCAACCAACACTGACAAAGGAAATTCCTGTGTGGACTTGGTGACAGCTGAAAAGACAACCTGACACACACAGGTGCCCACAAATGGCTGTGTGGGCCCAGCTGTGTCAGCAACAGCAGCTCCAGAGTGCTAAATCAAATACACCTCCAGATGCCCCCTCTTCATGCCAGAAACAGTCACAGCACAGAGGGACTTCACAGGGTCAGGACCCAGCTGGTCTGAATCCAAGCAGTCAATCCAGTGATTAAACTGGAAAAGTCACAGGAATAAATTGTGGTGAGCTCAAAAACAGTGAAAATGTTGACATATCAGCGCCATTGGTTATATCTGTCAATGATTTCCGTTGATTTAATTTTCTTTACTATTGCTTTTAGAAATAATAGTTTCCCCATCATAAGCAAGGCCCACCCAAGCCAATTACCAACATTCCAATTAAAAAAAAAAAACTGTTTCCTTGTTTATTCAGGCCAAAACAGCTGGAGAGCAGAGACTTGTCTCTCACCCCAGAAGCACAGGAATCATCATCACCATTCTCACAAATCCCAGACATGTGCCAATGGATGGGATTAGCAGGTGCAGCTCAGGCTGCACAAGGTACCCCCTGATACAACACTCTCCTCCAGTGGCCCTATTTCCCCCAAAAGCCCGAATTAAAATCGGCAGGAACAATGGGTGGCACCATAGCATTGGCAACAGGTCTTAAAGCACCTGCCTGAATGCTCAGCTTCACTTCTTGCCTGAAGACAAAGAGCCCAGCGCTTCTCTCATACACTCAGCACTGAAACCGAAATTACTTAATATGGCTTTCAATCTTGCATGTAATCTTTGCTTCTGAGAAACAAGAACTGCCAGCTTTGAAGCAAACATCACCTTCTTACCAGCAGGGCTGCCTACGCTGCTTGGGAAGCAGTGCTGCTCCGAGCACTCAGAGTCACCTCCCTGCACAACCCACTGCTAGTGGGGACTGTTCCTTCAAAACAATAACAAAGCAAAGGAAAAGGTTGTATAAACTGAAATGTAATTTGACCAACAGGACTGATAAATTACTGTATATCTTGTTTTCTCCAAGCCTTACCTGGATGCAAAGATTTTGGACAGAATACTTCAAGGTGCAGACACCAACATTTGGGAAATAGGTATTTTATTCTATTCCTTAAATACATCCTACTTATTCCAAGCTAATGAGTATGGCTTAGCCTATACACATTGTTTTAAAGTTTATTTATTAATTTTCTTTTTTAACTAATGTTACTACACTTTTTAATCATGCCCAGATTGGAACTAATCTAGAAGAGTCTGTCTTGTCACGATCCCTCCCAACTCCATGATTCCCGTTTAAAGTTCTGGATGAGGTCAACTTACAATTTTTGAAAAGGAAATAAGGAAGATGCTACGCTTGAAGGAGCTTTCAGCCAAAACTTCTCTCCCTGGCTCACAGCACACTTGTGTACAACAGCATCCCTCCAGTGAGAACACAGGACATAGGCAGAAAAGACAGGCTTAAGAAGGTAGGTCAGCTGTGCTAATACTCTAAAGTGTTCCTCCAGGGGTGATGAAAAGGGAAGAAGAGAGGCTTGGGCTGTGTTTTGTTTCCACAAACAGATCAGGAAGTTGAACAGACAGAATCATCTAAAAACAAATCATCCTTTTAAAAAGGAACTCTTTCTGCAAGCACAGTAGTTGTCTGCAATATCTAAGCATCTCCCTATACTACAGAAGGGGACATGAGCTAAACCAACCCCAAGAAATTTTATTACACAAACAATTCTTAAACCAAGAATTTACACCATATACTAAATAAACTCTCAAAATCATATTGCCAGCATAACTTTTAAATTCATGCTGTTTCCATTCACTACCCTGAAACACAAAGTCTGTTTACATTTGATGTTAAGAACATACAGAAAATAAAACAAGCTTACCACTTCCAAGGACATATTTGCTCGAACACGCCCAGTGTTGCAGGTTTTCTTTATTTAGGGGAAGGAAGAAAAATGTCACAGTGAGCAAAGTTCACGTGTTAACCTGGAGAGGATCCAGGCTGGGCACTAGAGCTGCAGCAGCTGCTCACACCTGTGCAGGCAGGAAGCTGTCCCCACACCAGCTCCAAGGCTGGGGGGCTGCATGTCCCAAACTTGCTCAGAGAAGTGTCCAGCTCGCTCACCAGAATGTCCCCAGAGCCTGCTGGCAAACTTCTCTGCCTTGACTGAAGAAAGCTACTGATTAATCTATCCACTGCTCCTCCCTCATTCGAGTTACTGCCTTGAGCTTATGATCAAACTGGTTTTACTACCATGTAAAGCCTATTACTCACAATACAGCTATTTACAAAACTAAGATAGCAATAAATGAAATAAAACCAGGAACTTCAGTTCTTAAAAACACTCAGCTATGTAGGGACAAAATCCTTAAGAAAATAAGCAGAAGGATGAATACCAAATCATCACTTTCAGTTATCAACAGGTGTCTGGAGAGTGAATAGAACTACTCAAAACGAATAAATCAACAAAAATTAATCTTAGTCCATATCCTGTCAAAGTAAATGTAAAAAAAGGAGTTAAGATTCATTGGGTCAGAGAAAGAGGGAGGTTGGGGGGATTTCCTGAAGGAGGGAAGGCCTGGACTCTTAATCTTTACTTTCAGAGAACTGTTCCTGTATATTATATAAAGTCTAGAAGCAAACAGAAATAAAACCCAGCCCAAAACCAAAAACTCTTCCACATTCCACAGACCTTAAGATCTGCAAAAATCTCACACATTACATCAAACACCATTACTGCACTTCTCTAAATCACACTAGAAACAAACAAATATGTGCACATTTTTCACCGTGATGGATTTTAGAAAGGAAAATCTGCTCTCAAAGAAAACAATAAAAGCCTGCTAGGTTCCATTGCTAATTCCTTTCAGAAATTCATGAAGTTGTTTATTTTAAATTGCCCATACAGGAAGTAGCAGAAAAATGGCAATAACAATGTCAGAAACAAGAACTCTTAATTCAACTCCTTTCAAAGAGGATATGTACACAGTTCAAACAGGAACTTCACACCAGGTTTTGTTAGTAACACTGGAAACCTGTGCACTCCAAAATCCAGCTCTGCAATAGAGGCAGAACATCCTTAAGAAGCTACAGCACTGAAAAGTGAATTCAAGGAAATGAGCTTCACAAGTAGGCAGTGTAATTGCTTGCCCTTTTTTTTTTTTTAACCTACTTGTCTTCAACTGTACATCTACCACCATCTTCTGGTTTTAGGATTGCTTTGGACATCCCACACATCGAGTTCCCACCCAACCTTTACAACACCTCCCACTCCCCACCCCATGCAGTGGCACTGCACTGTAGTATCTGAGGATGTTTCAGAGCCTTTATGGGGTTCCCCTCAGCTGAGACTACAAACTCTCTTTCTTTTAAAGCAAAATGATGCAAGTCAGCACCAAGAACTTCACCTTTTGGGACAGACAATCTCAGACTGATCATTAACCCATCAAGTGGTGGGCTCACAGAAAACATCCTGGCCCCACGTGGCATGAGGAACCAGACATCACCAAGCTCTGATCATGCTCCCAGATCTCCCCATCAATATGCAAAAGGCTTGGGTAGAAGCCAGTAAAACCCAACCAAAAAGTTACTAGATGATGTTATAAGGTACCAAACATCAGCATTCTATCAGTATCCACAGGAAGCTTCCATAAATTCCCTTCTTTGTAGGAGTGTTTCAAAGTCACATAGTGCTTAGCTCACCCACACTGAAAAACAAATTAACCAAATTAAAAACACAGTATCAGCTTCCTCTGCTGCACTTCTGACAGCAAAGACCCAACTGCTACCACTACGTGAAACAGACCTACTATCGCAATTTAAAATAATTTTACAATGTTTAGGAAGACTTGAGAAATAAAAGGAAGACAACCAAAAAGCTATTTCCTGTTTTAACAGCCCAAAATGAAGCTGACAGCACTTAGTCATACTTGAAGCAGAAAGATGCATTTGTCAAAGCATGAGAAGTGGCATAAAATGTCAGTAAATCAAATCAATGTATGAGCAGAGCCCAGAAGGAGGGAACAGAAGGGGACTGATCTGCTTTAGCAGTGAGGATACAGTCTGAATCTGGGGCATCCAACATATTCAGGCAGCATGCAGAAATAATCCTCCTGTCCAAATTTTTCTTGTCCTTCAAACGGGCAAGAAGCAGCCTTATGCAGCTGCCACCAAGGCAACAAGCTCTTTTCCTGCCCTCACACAGGATAAAGAAGAGACAAACTAACAAAATTAGCAAAAACAAACTAGAATTAGAATCTTCCTCCCAATTATCTTGCAGTTTATGAAAATCAAATGCTTTCATTTATTTTTTAAAAAAATAATTTATTTTCTCTAATAATATCTAACATTTGAACAAAAAAACATGTTTATCTTCACCAAGTTTCATCTGTCATATTTATTGTTTTTAAATTTTACACATGAAGGCAAATCAAGTGGATAACACATGCACTTTCAGTTTCAAATTTTAATCTTTTCCAGATCAGCACAGATTATAATTTACCATCCATAGTCTGCATGGAGAGGCTATATCCTGGACTCAGTTCATTCCTTAACAAACCAGTGTGTATATATATGTCATCAAAAAGCTACCACAAACTTAACAACATAATGCATTCAGGCCAGATCCTCATTTAATGCATGAAATTATAACAGGAGAGTAAGATGATCCTTTCAGGAAGTAATAAATATTTAAGGACAGTCCCAGAATTTTGCAACCAAATATGTAAAACTTGGTGCAAGCCTTAGTACTGTCCACAACAATTTGTACTCTCTGGTCACATTTTTGTCCTCTTCCAGACTTTGGTGTTCCTTGCCTGTCATGTGTGTCATGAAAGGTAACAACACTCTTTCTCTTGTCAGTATCCTCACTTTCTTATCACTCCCAATGGTGGCAGGTTGCTCTCAGCAGCAAAAAAATAAATCCATTTCTTGAGAGACTTTCCTGATCACAGGGCCAAAGTCCAGCCCTGTTTGAGCTTATTTCCACCTCCCTCCAGCAGGTCACCCACACCTTGCAGGTGTTAACAGCACACCAGGCTAAGAAGGGGCATTTGAGTTTAGTTGCTGAGGCTTGGTACTTGGAGCAGACTGGTCAGAGCAGCATCCCATAGATCCTGCAGCATGATCCAACAACCTACTACAGTGGCAAATGAGAATGGTCTGGGAGGAGGTACAAAAAACTAACAAAGAACACCAAAACACTCTCCTGCAACAGTATTCCCAGAAACAGTCTCTCAAAACTATCACTACCTGTAAATTAACTTTTACAAAGAAATTATAATCAAATTAACCATGAAGAAAGCCCACAACTTTCACCTTTTTAACAATCGATGCTTTCCCATGATCTCACCACTGCACAACAGCTTTCCAGCCTAAACATACCTTCTTGAAGAAAAGCTCCCAAGATCAGCCTCATAACTGAACTCAGCTCCAGCACCAAGAAGGCAAGCCACCCCTGTTGTCATGAAACAAAAGTGACAATTTTCTTCTACACAACTTTCCTTCCACTTCTCCAAACGCCTACGCCTTCTAGAAAACAGACTGCCCCCTGTAACTCAGGACATCCAACCATGCCATGTGCATATGAACAGCCGGAAAGTTAAAAATACCTGCAGCTGAGATGCCAGGATGGAAATAATTTTAAACAAAGTTTATAAAAGCCACAGCTGCAGAAGGGCAAGAAAACACCAATAAGTATGGTAATTAACACAGAAACATGTCATATCTGACCCATCTTTGCTCTTCAGCAGGACAAACTGATGACACACAAACCAGCAAAGAGCTGAGTGATGTTTTCTCCCTACACAGCACTTGAGGGCTAATTAAGAACAGCAGCACAATAATCATCAAAACACCACTTGAGGTCAAATTACTATTTATACAGGACTCAAAACCCAAAAATTACTTCAAACTAGCTGCCAACAACTTGAAAATGTCAGACAAGTGAAAAGAATAATTTTGCTTTTTCAATTTTTCAGAAAATTTGTCAAATTTAAAATAAGCAAGTGTAAAGAAGCGTTTATAGCAGTGGACCAATGCCTCCATGGGTTTTACAACATGAAAGTTTCACCGTAAGGTACATTGGATAATTTTGGTTTGCAAAGAATTAATTTAAATAAGTAAAAGGGGCAGGAGTATCTACATTCACTTGGACTATATGGAAGTGTTACACCAAGGAGTTTGCAGAGTCACAAAAAAGGCAGTGCCAGCAGCAGAGTCCAGGATAAAGGAGAATTGCCCCTTTGAATAAAGCAGCTTGATCCAGGCTGAAGAATCCACATCAGCACAGCCTGAGGATGCAGCTTCTCATTATAGATGAGCTGACTGACCTGTGACCCCCACTTTCCCAACTCTCTCATGACTGGATGTCTTCTGTAGAGGTAGGTTTAGGGTTTTTTATATTCTTGTTTTTTTACTAAGTTCATCCCACTAAAGCAGGTAACCATGGCCACAGACAACTCGGTGCACTGCAGAAGTCAGTGACACAGAACACATAATGCAAGGGTACAGACCAAAAGAAATGCTAAAGTAAGAACAGACAGCAGAACTTAAATTTAAAAAAAATCTTCAAAAGCATATAAAAAAATTTTCAGCACCTTGAATGTGTTCCTAATAAAAAAAAATCATCCTGTTACAAATACAACTGTTGTATATTCTGACTATTTCAGTAACAATGACCCAGCCAGACCATCACAGTAAAATCAAGCCAGTGCAGAAAACTCACCTTCACAAAATTGTCAGGGAACATGCCCCTTCTGCCATTTAGCTCCCCTTCCAACCATCCTTCTTCTTCCAGTTTTTTCACATTCCTGATGATTTCCCCAACTCGGATTGTTAACTCATCATCATGCACTGCATCATAGTCATATTCCACAATATAGTCCACTAAAAAGGAAAAAAAAAACAAAACATGCACAATGAATACAACCCAGACTGGGAAATGCAACTTGAAAGTTATGCATGTTCAAAAGACAAACCTAACAGGGACTGCTAACAAAAGGCATTTCCCTCACAGCAGTGCTCATTTGTGACAGTCCCATGTATTTTTGGGAGGAAGAAACAATTGCATAGTCAGCTATTAGAATAAAATAAATTTAGGAATATGACACTGGGTCATATTTTGGTGGTGGTTGGTTGGCAGATTTTTGTTCATGTCTGCTGGAAGGAATTGCTGGCAATGTTTTTTTTTCCCCCCACCAAGTTCCAGCTGAAGATTTACCAATTATGAATCACTGACCACAGGGCAAGTGTTTCTCACTCAGTGCCCAGCAGGGACAAGGATCAGACACTGTGTGTACAGGAATGCTTTGTTAATTCTTACACTTCAGCCTGTTACTATGTTTGCAAAAAAAATTAACTGCTGCACACTAATTTCTCCAGGTTTGATCCAAAAAATGCAATATAGCCAGAAGGTGTGTGATTGACAGTATCATACAACTTAAATTACACAGAGATGTTAAAAGCACCTTCTCTCAGAGTAATTTGGTTTGTATGAAGTAGAATAAGCAAGTGAGCTTTACTTTTAGTACACTTAAGTTTACTCACAGAAGCTCAGCAGTGTATTCACATACTTGTTGCACAAGATCCATCAGAATTGCTCACTGACAGCTTAAGGCTTGTTTGGCAATAAAGACCCATTTGTTCATCAAGAAACTGTTCATGCCTGAAATTTCCAGAATCCTGCAGCAATCAAATAATCTTCCCTCTCATCAAATTCAGTCAAATATCCAGGCACTGCCAAATGTTAAAACGCTGTTCTCACCGAAACCTCCCTCTCCTCTGCAGATCACAATGCAGAAGAGCACAACAAGGTTAAAAGACAGAAAATCCTGAATGGTTGTAGAAGTTTCTTTCCCAGGTTAATTTATTTTATCAGTGCACAATAATACCCAACAATTAATTAAAAAACAAAAGAATCAAATGGGAAGAAGTATTATTTCCTTGTCATTGGACTTACAGCTGCATTAAACCAATGTGTAATTACAATCTGTGGGCAGTTTTAATCACAAATGCAGCTGCAGTGATTGCAATTAAGCCTTTATCCCTCTGCTGCCTATGGATGAAGCCAGAAAACCCTTAGTAAAAAACAGAACTATGTGATGGTGCCACAGATGCAAAAGATGCTTGAACGATATGTCTGGCAAACTATTTTCTGTATGCACCTGTTAACAAAGGAGCAGGTGCATACAGAAATACTTAATTTTGCTTTTTTCCTTTAACAAAAGAAATAAATTTCTTCTTTATGAACAGAAGTCATCACGAGAGTTACCCATGTTACGCACCTGGAACTTCTAGCACACACTTTTTGTGTGTAGACTTTTATTTTTGCCAAATGTACTCTTTATGTTTGTTTCAAAGCATCATATTCCCCCATTACTGCCTGCAGCAAGCAGAATAGTTCTGTCTTGCTTCTGCACAGAATTGTCTCTTGAGTAGCTGACATAAAATATTACCAAACATACAGGAAATTCTGACAGTCACAAATCATAAAGACAACAGCCATTCATCACTTAAGAGTCTGGAAATGAAAACATCATCTTCCAACCAATTCAACCCAGCTATTCTGGAAACTTATAAATGTAGAAAAATGTAAGAAATTTCCATGACACATACTTCTCTCATGATACACTGTTTTGAAGTACATTAGCAGGTAGCATATTTCAAAATACACACTATAGGACAGCTTTACAAAGCTAAACATGGAAAATTGATCACAACAGACTGTCAGTCATGGCAAATGTTCACAGCAGTGACTTGAACTTCTGAACACCTGGTCCTCTTTCCACAGCAGCAGTAGATAATCACACTCACACTGTGTCAACATGAACCAATTCTATTGAAAGCTTATTTATTACCTTGGGAGAACATTTCTGTATTTGTGTTTGAAATACACAGCACATTCATTTGGTCACCTTTCCAGGCTATAAAACATCGACTCTGTCATGCCAACAAAAAACAGAGAACCTGAAGAACCTCCCAGTCATCATCCCTATGTCTTTATGTTCCAAAGACAAACAGCATTAAACAAACATCAGCTTCTTACACTTAAATTTTAAGTGCTGAATTTCCTCTTGTATTTGTCAGTGATACCCAAAGCCACCCTCGCTCTCATGGATACATAGACAAACCAGACATGAATTCTGTTGCCTCATCTGTAAAGTGGAAGGGAGCACAGGGAATGTTAAAATAGTTTCATCCCATAGATTTTTTTTCATATGATGGCAGAGGAAAAGCAAGGAGCTACACATCCCATGTATTGCTACTACAATATATGGTGCTTAAGAAGAACACTTAGAAGTTTTGCTTTTCAATATTAGCAAGTAGCACTAGTTGAATCATCCAGGTGATGGGCAAGAAACCTCCATACTGCCTAAACAGTCCAGATTAAATAAATCTCTGAAACATCCTCAAGTATAATATTTACCCAAGTAAAAGCAGAGTCCAGCAATGACAGAAAACATTTTTAAGGAATCACAACTCCTTACAATAACACTAACAAGAAATTACATTAGTTTACTGATTATACTTCTTAATGCTTGTACTCATTCTGAACACTTCAGGTTCTCACTTAAAAGCTTTTCTCAAGAACAGATACACTGCAATCAGTCAGGAGGTGGATTCCAGTAATATAAGCTGGTCTAAATTTTTTTAAAAAACCTCTCAACTAGAGGTTGCAAGAAGGTGCAGCAGAACTCCTCAGCAACACAAGCTGTCAAAACTGTCAAAACCACCTATCTCCCCTCTGCTTTTTTTTACACTGCTTTTGCCACTTCAAACCCCACTCAGATGAATTATCTGTAGCTTAAAAGTCTTTAATGATCAAGTCTCAATTGAAAAACAATCTTAGGCTTAAGCAGGAACACTGTGAGGTTTACTGTGCTTTTCTAGCACATCCTGAAACACCAAAGTTCACCTGAGAGGGGGAGACAATTTCCTCCTGAGTTTTCACGGTACCTGCATACAAGGAAAGGATGAAAAAGCTGGAAAAAGGCTCAGAGATATCTCATCAAATCAGGGTGTGGAAAAGACCAAGCAGTGCCCAATGCAAGATGCCCACAAGATGCAGTGGGACAAAATGAAACCAAAGAAATGCCACTTAAACATATATAAACACAATGTCTCATCCAGCCATGATAGCTTTCCAACATACTTAGGGAACCTTCCAGATGGTGTTTTTTGAGGGTTCTGACCCATTTTCAGGGGCAACTGACTGATTAAAATCAACAGGGGAAAAAAAAAAATTGTTGACAGGACGTCTCTGGAGGAAAATGGCTCTGGGGGAAGGGTCTGCTCAGCTCTTGCTTTTTAGTAAGACAACAACCTCACTAACAAAACAAGAATGAAACAATTCGGTTGGACGTTAGGAAGAAATTCTTCACAAAAGGGTGAAAAGAGTGATCAGATACTGGAATTGACAGCCCAGGGAGGTGTTTGAGGGAAGACTGGATGTGGCACTTAGTGCCATAGTCTGGTGGACATGATGGTGGTCACAGGCTGGATTTGATGATCTCAGAGCTCTTTTCCAACCTGACTGATTCTGTGATAAAACAGACCGAACACATCAATGCCAGTCAGCAGCTACAGACTACGTTATTCCCCATAGCACAGACAAACTGTCCTACCTAGCACCTCTTTGACAAAACAGCTCCCACTGTCAGCCAAGGCAGCAACACTCCCTGCACCAGGCATTCAGTCTCTGCTGACATAGCTGGACTCCCCACTTCTAAAAACCTTCCACAACCAGCTTCTTCTGCCAGCCACATCCCAGTGCCAAGGAAGAGGCCAAGTCTCCCAACAAGCATGGCCATATTATACCCATCTTTTCTCATTGTAAACAAAGGATGCCTTCAGCTACTCATAGTCTTTCTGAAGTTGCCTATTAGAGGTAACTAAGGCCCTCTGGCAGCCCTAAAGCAGAAATCAAAACATAAATTTAAAAAAGAGTGGAAAATATACCAAAATTCTAGCACGCCTGTATCTTCAATAGAAAGAGACACTCATCCAGCAAAGAGCACAATTTCACATTCTTAGTACTTTGTTTAGGGTACTACAATACTGTCAGAACCCAGTGACCTTTCTGTAGTAGCCAAAAAAAAGACACAAACCAGATTTAAAATAAATCCCATGAAAAACACACTTTAATAGCTTATACATTTTTTTTTTAAAGAGGGGAGAGGGATTCATCAGATACCTGAAATCCTTGCATATACTGGGAAGCCTTGCTGAAACTTGCTGCAGGCCTGGAAGGACAGAGTCCAACGGGAAGCAGCAAGAATTGCTGCAGTTCTCCACAAAGGTCTCTTCAGGCAGGTTTCAGGCCAGTTCAAAGTCATTTACTGGAACAACAACCCTGGAAAGTCGTGTGACCTCCAGAAGTACCTTGCCAGCAGAACTGCAGTTACATTAGAAACTGAGCTTTTGCTTTTCCAATTTATGACAATAGATGCTAGATGCCTAAAACAAACTTCATTAGTACTGTTATTTCCACTTGTACATTAATCATGTAAAACCTTCAAAGTTCAGTCTCCTATAAAACAAAGCCTAACAATTTTGTTATTATGTATGAATAGAATTACAAAGCTATTTCATTTTATAGCAGACCCAGTTTCCACTAGAGACAAAAGACCACGGAGGACACAATCTTACCCTTTTAACTACCATACTTTTCTTCACAACTATTTCAAAATCAGGTGCTGAACTTAATGATCCTTACAACTGCATTCCCACAAAAATGTTTCTACCATTTATGAGCTATAGGAATTCCAGCTGGTTTAATACTAATATAATACTATATGTTCAGCCACTTAAGACAGACCTTAACACTGAAAAAGTGGCTTCAGTGCTGAACAATGAAAACACCTTTGTAAGTGTTAAACATAAGTAGTGGTTATAAGGATGTTTTCTTTCCACTACAATACCATATAATTTCCTGTCACCCTGATCTGAGTCACTGATGACAACCCAGATGCTTAAATAGAAAGGCCTGACAGACTTCCCATTGCTCTTAATAATCTAGTTCTTGCTCCCAAAACTGTGAGTTTTGTCTAGAAAGCTCTCCTGTAAAGACACATACACAAGGTGCACACCAGGGTTTGAGAACCAAAGACAAATCCCTCCTGGCTAGGAGCTCCCACTGCTCTGCAGCCAGGCTTCCTCCAGGCTCTGCACCTGCTTCACACTCCTGTTTACAAATTACCATAATGACCAGTTCCCCAAAGATCCAAGTATTCCTTTGGGGTACACATGTAGGTTTGCTCTTCCTCAGTCTGAATAGGGGAGCATCTTGCATTTCCCACTATCAGGGAAACCACTCTGAGCACTGGTCTTGTGCAAAAGTCCCTCCCCTCCTTTCACACCCCAATAACCATCCAACTGAAAAGCAGACAAGGGACTGAACCTTGAACAGATGGAAATATTCAGCATTTCTTACTTCCTTCTTATGGTGCCCAATAAAGCTACATCAACAGAGAGTAGGAAACCCACAAAGCTGTATTTCCAAGACATCTTAACTCAAGGATGTTGTGAGCCCATGCTTTCTTCTGTGTGCATTCACAGCAGTCCTTTCCCCCTGCTCTCTGCTTAAATTAGTAGTTATTTAAAATATAAGTGAATCAGGTAAAGAAAACAGCCCAAGAGAAAGTTTGTAATGACAACTTTCTGCAAGTTTATTTCCTTAAGATGTCTCACTGCAGGATCAGACAAGGACTGCTTCAAACCCACTTTAGGTCAACCTCTACATCCCTGTTACAGTCCAGACCACACTGCTCAGTGAAGCTCCCAACCACCCTCATTTGTGGTGCTCAGTTCAGTGTGGAACAGTCTCACAAAGTAATCTGGAATTTTCACTGAAACTAAACCCAAGAAAGCACTTAATACACATTAATTTTTAACAGGCATTATGCCCATAGGACAAGACTAAAACTACAATGATATAAAAATGTCCAAAACTTGAAACCTGAATGTGGTCTCTCACACAAGAAATTTCCCCCTACAGATCCACTCAGCTTGCCCCTCACCACTTACTGCTTTGCTCAAAGCCAATATCTGCCATGAAACCACATCCTAACATAACACCTTTTTGATACAAGTTCTGTCAACTCTCATGGTAAGGATGCAGTTCCATGCTATTAAGAAACTGAACAAGTGTAATTAGCTAATGGAGACCATACAATACACACATATTTAACAGTACAGTCACTAATTTTGAGCCACACCACACAGAATAGCAGACATTTCACTGAGCTGAGCCATGCAGAGCCATCACGTTCACATTTCACGTGGAGGACTTGTAAAGAGTTGCATCACAAGGGCTACTGCAAGCACTGAACATCACCAATGAGATGTTTTATCTTCACAGCAGCTCAGAAGTGCCTCTTGAAGGCCCCTGGAGTGGCAGTGACACATGGCAGAGCCATTTCTACCTGTGCCTCCTCCCAAGGGAACCACACCAGTCGTGCCAGCTCCAGTCCAGCCAAACAGCTCCGCACCACAGCAGTCACACCTCCTCCCGCTCCTGAAGCTTTGATCCCGTGTGCCAGCCAAGCAAACTCTGCTGCCACAAGGAAGGGATGTTGCAGATGAGGTTCTCTACAGTTTAAGATAATGCTGACTTCATTTATTCAAATATTTACTTATGGTCTTATTTAAAGCAAAAGGCCCAGAGCCATGAGTATTCTTTCATTAGTTTGTAATAATACAACAGAATGCCAATGAAACAGAAAGATTTTCATGCCATTCTATATGCATTTTCTTTTAAGCATACACGATTAATTCCCAATTTGCTGTAAATTGATTATTCCAGTCATGGATTATTTCAAAGACAGAGAACCTAAATCTGTACAATTTATTAGTTCATGTTGCTGGGCAAACAAACAATCCTTTCAAGCACTAAAGATGCCTCTAATACATACAAACACAGTGTTGGACCCAAGCTGGTTCTACATAAAACAAGCTCAGCTATGTCCACCCAGTTCTCTGGAAGCACCACAAACACCCTGCTGTCACCCACTGGTGACTCAGTTTGGATGATAACAGTATTTGCTCTGTTTAAAGCAACCTCATGTCGAAGTGAGTATGAGCTTTCGCTCTATTCAACACACCCCATCTCAGAAGGCTCAGCAAGTTCAAAGCAGCATTAGATGAGTGAGGGCAATCAGACACTCTCTTGCAGTCAGGCTAAATTCCCAATAAGCCCCTTTCCACTTCCTTAGCACATGGGCTGACCAGTCAGAGCACCATCCCCCATCTGAGCCAACATCAAATTCATCACAGAACAGGCTGAGTTGTAAGGGACCCGCAAAGATCATTGTGTCCAACTTCTGGCCCTGCACAGGACCATCCCCAAGAGTCACACCCTGTACCTGTGAGCATCGTCCAAACACTTCTTGAACTCTGTCAGGCTGCTGCTGTGACCACTTCCCTGGGGAGCCTGTTCCAGTGCCCAGCCACTCTCTACTTGAAGAAACTTTTTCTATTTTCCAACCTTAACCTCCTCTGACAACTACTTCAGGCCATTCTGGTCTCCATGTCTGCCCTCCCTCTTCACCTCATGAGGAAGCTGTAGGCCACAATGAGGTCTCCCTTCAGTCTCTTCTTTCTCCAGGCTGAACAAGCCAAATGACCTCATATGGATTTCCTCTCCAGAGCCTTCACCATCTTGGTTACCCTCATTTGAATCCTCTTCAATAGTTCAGTATCTTTTTTCCACTGTTTATCCACAATTGCAGAATATTCAAGGTGAGGCCACCTCAGCATAGAGCAGAGAAGGACAATCCCCTCCCTCGTCTGGCTGGCAATGCTGTGCCTGATACACCCCACAACAAAGTGCCGTGTCCGGGCAACTCAGTCTTTCAGCTGCAGCTCCCATTCCTCTATCAGATACTAAAAAAACTCAGGAATTTAAGAGTCTTCTCAATCAAAAAACTCACTGCACTGTTATCAAGAAAATATCATTCTTCTGGAATAATTAAACTATCCCAAGTCACTACCAAAAGGCAACTGGATATGTGATGGTTTAAAAGACCTGTTAAAAACTTCCTAAGCACTCTCCAGTGCTTACACTGAGGATACTTTAAACTGCTATAAGGATAGTTTTTAGGAAAAAAAAGACTGAAGTCAGAATAAACACCCACCACGGAGAAAACCAACAACAAGTAAACCAACAAATGGCAACAAAGCAACTTTGAAACTCCCACAATATCCAATATCTCACATAAGCCTTTACTTCCACACACTAGAGCAACAATAGCCCAGCTACTGTCAGCTTCCCACATTGATTAAGTACTATGAGCTTAAAGGGGAAAAAACTACCATTGCAAGAGAGGAAGGAACAAGAAGGCACAAAGGCAGTTCTGTTGTTTTCCTGAAGTATGGGGTCTCACCACATTTTCTACTTTCTAATGATAATAGGTACCTTATTGCATCCTTTCAGTATCTACTTTTTCCCAAGGTCTGTAGTGATAGGACTGGGGGCACTGGTTCTAAACTGACAGAGAATAAATTTAGATTAGACTTCAGGAAGGAGCTCCTGCTGCTGCAGATGGTCAGACAGAACCTGGAGATTGCTGGGGATTGTACTGTCTGAGAGTTCATGATTCAGATGTCAGTGGTATAGCAGTAAGAAGATATTTTTGGGAGGAGTGTTTAGTAGCTGAAACTAATTTCAGTTGGGCCAACTTCTGCAGAATTTCCTGTCAGCTGTAAAAGTAAAATCATAAGTGTAAGTAAGAAGCTTCCATGAGTGATATGAAAGATCTTGTGGATTATAAGAAATCTGTGAAAGGTACAGGATGTCTCTGAAAAAGAACACACTAATGACAGGGATTAGTTCATTTATTTGTATGGTCTATAAAGAAAAACATCATAAAAGATATTTGTGCCTGAATCACAGGATAGCTTGGGTTGCAAGGGACCTTTCAAGATCATCAATGGGCAAGGACACTTCCCCCAGACCTAGTTGCTCCAAGCCCCATCAGCCTGGCCTTGAACACTTTGAGGGATGACACATCTGCAGCTTCTCTGAGATAGATCTGCAGCTTGCTTCTGAGCAGCCTGGGTCAGTTTCTCAAGTCTGTGACAAGGCAACTTAAATAAAGTTTCTTTTTCCTTTTTTTTCTGTCCACCCTGCAGTATCTGCTATTTTTCCTTACTTCTTTTGTAACTTGCTGTGTGCTGCATAACCCAGTTCTAGCGCAAATATTTTCTACTTAAAGCAACAATTCCTCTACATCCATAGCTTGCCTAAAAAAAAAAAAAAAAGGATAATAAAAACAAAAATAGCAGTCTACCCTTGAGACAGTCTGAAGCCAAGAGATTTGGTTCTGTCAGCACAGAACTCGTCCATCTAGAAGCCGCCCTAGATCCGCCTGGCATTTTTAGATTGGGTAATGCAATGGTGCATTCTCCAAGATATGACTCACCACGCATTTTTAATAAAAAGTTTGTGTTGAATTTTACACCCCAGTAAGAATGGCTGAAGTAATTAGGGAAACAAACAGTTGAAAACAGTTAAAAATGTAGGCTTTTCCTCCTAAATTATTTCAATTAATGAGAAACTTACTGCATTCTAACAGCAACCACCTCAAACATCACTTTGTTGTGCTGGCTTGGGTGGAATAAGCAAGAGACTTTGAGAAGGAAATTAAACAGTATAGCAGAAACCCTGCCCTGAAAGACACAAACCACATATGCCTCATTTTCCTACTCCAAGCTGCTGTAATTTTCTGAAGTGCATTATAGCACTTAATACTGTGTAAGATAAAATACAGCTGAAAATTGAATGTTTGTCAGTTTTCACTTACCTAAAGCAAATTGTCTTCACACATCCCCTCATAATTTTACAACTGTATTCTGTAGATGACAGGCTGCCATGTAGATGGTAGACTTCCAACCAGATGGAAAGAAAAATGTTTTAAGAATACTTCACTGTAGATTTATCAACTCTAGAAGTACCCCATCATGTTTCCTCCAATATTATCAGAAATACTTCCTTTAAACTCAGTCATAAATTTAATAAATGTTACAATTGTGGATTTAATTTACCCCTTCACTTCCATAAGCAGAATTGCTGGGCTCTTCCATTTACAGCACAAGACATTAAACAGGAAGTATTAGAATAAAACCCCAACCACCTCCAGCTATTTAATACCTTGTAAGGATAGAGGAGGTCAAAACGTTTCACCTGGGAAGTGACACGAAGCAGAAAGTGATGGTTTGTGCTACGTGCTATTTCCCTCAGTCTGAGCAGAGCTGAGAGCAAGAAGGCAGCCTGGAAATGAGAGGTGACACCCACAGAAAAGGCAGCAAATGTCTCCACAAACAGAAGTGAAAAAATGCTACTAATTCACAATGCAGAGAAAACCAGAAATCTTTGAGGTCACAGGGGGATGTATTTTTAAAAAAAACACCATATTTTCTAATGCCATGACTCAGACATTGTTCCATATATAGATTTATGCCTCTTCCTCTGTTCCTTCCCTTAAGTTAATTTTATAACATCTATTTGGCAAAACATTCAAGGTGAGTCACAAAACACCGAATTACAAATTCTGCTAAAACAAAGCCATGCCAAAAAGCACTGAAGAACAAAAGAATCATACCTCATTTATGTTTTGTTCAAACCCAAAGCACCAAATTAAGCAATGAAAGTACCACGAGGTCAACACCGTATTTATAGGTGCTCCCTTAAAGCCTTCACTAGATAATTAGCTCACAAGCAACAGAGCTTCAAGCTTTTATCTAAGAACTCTTTTTACAAAGTCATTCCCTTGAAAAATAAAAAATTCTATTTGAAGTTCCCTTTCTTCTATCAGGACTCCACACTACTACAAAAGCTTCAGCTCCTCCTCCTCCAGATTTTTTTTTCCAGGATTCTCCTAGCCAAAAAGGACATCATGATCATAGCCCCAGGTTATGAATTCAAGAGTTATGAAAACAGGAAAATTTCTGAAAGCCTCTGGGGTTTAAATGAAAACTCCTTTTACACGCCAAAGAAAGGCAGAAATGCTTTGATAGACAGCCTACAATTTGGCACATCTCTAATTCTGAATGACAATTAGTACTTGTGCAAACATGGCAAGAATCTGGCTTTGAAATAAATTTACAGGAACTTATAAGCATTATTTGGAGCATGCACAGTGTTCCCTTCATCTGTAAAAACAGACATGATGCAAGAGTCTGAATGGTCCCAGATTGGAATCTTGCAAAAACCACAAAGTATGCTTAGCATTACAACAAGAACAAGTGTTTGTATCTGACTGCATGTTGTCAGGGCATACTAATTGTGACATAAAGTTCATTTACATTTTAGTGTGGACATTTTAGTCAAGACAAACTGAACCTCTGAGGGAAAAGCACAGAAAGAAATCCTTATGGATTCTTACAAAAGCCAGTCAAAACAGCAAACACTCAAGGGCACCCTACAATCTCAATCAGACAGTTTTAAAGAAGGAAAAACCGTTTCATTTGGTCAATCGTGTTCTAAAAGTTCAGAGATCAAGTCCTTTAAATACCTGTTTTTACAGGTATTTAGAAGGATTGAAGTAATTCTTATTAAGATCATTATTTCCATCTGCATGGTTTGCAACACTTCCATTCACAGGAAAATAGCATTTCAAAGGACTCCGGAGGTTATTTATTCCAAACTGGTCAGGGCAAGGTTAATTTCAAAGTCAAACCAGGTTGTTCAAGGCTTTGGCCAGCTAAATGTTACAAGTCTTGAAAGAGATAAAACAACCACCCCAAGCACCTTTTATGATACTGTATCCTCATAATTTTTCCACATTATATTCAGTAGGAAATACCACTGTCCTAACCTTCAGGCATTGGTTCACAATTTTTCATTGTGCCTCCAAGGAGAGTAGGTTGTTCTCCTCTCCAGGCTACACCTACTTCTTGCACACCATAAGCACCACTCTCCCAACCACTCTCAACTCTCCATTTCAGTGGCATTCCCACTGCATTTGAGGGGATAGAGGAGCAAAACTGGACACAGTATTTTAGAGACAGTGCCTGTCTCTATTTTAGAGACTGTCCTGTGCCAGGGAGTAGGGAACAACCACCTCCTATGACCTGCTGGCTACTATCCTGCTCGTGCCCCCTGGTAGACAGTAAGGTAGTCCATTACTACTGCAGCACATCAATCATCCCCCACCACATTAACTGTGGAGGTTTTTTTAGGTACTGGTCATAATCTTGACCATTTGAAGAAATCAGCAATATGCGAGCATCCCTACCTGCCTGTCCTCCTGCTTCACTCCAAATAATTCTTCACCTGTACACCCATTCGGCTGAAACATGCCAGAGGGGCAGTACCTCTAAAATAAGAGCTGTATATTTTTTATTTTTAGGGTTTTTTGCAGAGCCAGCACTGAAGCACTCAAAGCTCTTCCCAAGGAAAACACTTCAGGACTGCCCCAACACTTGCCCTTTTAACCTGATGGCTGGCTGATCACCAAATATGCAGCTTGGAAGCAGCTACAGCATGTGCTTCGTCTTGCAGAGCTAATTGATAATAGCACCATGATTGGTATTTGAAGAATTTGAGAAGGGATCAGAGGCCTTACCAGAGTTTATGAAAAGCAGCCTGGGGCAAGGGATAGCAGTTGCTGCCATCAGGAGACAAAGCACCCAAGGCAAGTTCATAGAAAGCCAACTCTCACCTCAACTGTTCTCAACACAGTCACTTGAAGGAGTAGTTCAGATTTCAGAAACACAAAGGAAATACTCTTGATTGTTCCCACATATTCACAGCTACAGGCATAATCCTGGGGACCCAGCTACATACACACAAAAAAAGGTGAAATGAGAAGAGCCAGCAATACAACCTTGGCTTTTTCAAACACCAAGGCCAAGATTCATCACTTCAGTTGCTGCTCAGAACTGAAAATCCAGGATACAGCAGCAAACAGCAGGATCCAGCAACTTGGTGTTGATGGGAAATCAGTACAGTCTCCTTGCTGCATGGAGATGGCAGGCTGTGTCTTATTCTACTGACAGCACATCTCCTGTTTCATAAACAGCTCTATTTCATCTGCTGTTCATCCAGCCTGAGGCTTTCTGTCTATCTAGCAGGGCAGGTTTTCTCCGACAACCTACATATTAGAAGCCATTTACATTATAATCCATACGTGTGCCTTAGAGTTCTCCCTCAGTAAGGATGAAGCACTAAGACTGAAAGAGCAAGCTATTCCCACAAAATAAGCATCTAGTAAGGTGATGAGCACATGAAAACAAGAGGAAGCAATTTTATACCCTCTTAATTGTGCTTTCACTTGACAACCTCACACTTAATTTATACATATAGCCCTACAGACACCATGATTTAAGAAATGTCTTCAAGCTCTCCTCAAGCTGCCAAGGGTATCAGCTGAGGTTGTCTGCAATTTCCCTACTTCCTTGCACCACATCGTTATTCAGATAGTGGTAGGCTGTAAAAGCAAACCCTGTTATACTTAGGCTTCTTATAAAGCCCATGTGTCAGTGTAAAGGTTTAAATTTATCCTTAATTAAAAGGCTACATTCTGCTGTTTGCACTTTTCAAGAAAAACTGCTGCCTCCTTGACTACCATATCCACGACAGCATGCCGTAACATTGGGATTAACATGGGATTAACATATTTGCTTTTATCCTCATAGCTTCAAAAGCCTTGCTCACCTCAGCACTTCCACTGCCCCACTTGCAGCACAGCATCTCATTCCACCTGGCTTCAGAACAGCACCAACTCAGCTGAACACAGCAAAAATGTTATTTGGGACACTGGGGTTTCAAACAAAAAGCCCACGGCCCACCCTGCAGACACTCATGCCACTTGGAAATCCTGCTAATTTTGTCAAGTCTTGTACCAAAATCTCTTAAGAATATTCTTCACTTAACCTCTTAGGAAAGGGAAACAGGCTCTGCTTTTCAGGAACTGCTTTAGTCACTTAGAGAGACCAGAGTTTTACAGTGACTCCCAACAACCTGAGGCTAAAGGGGGGACCCTGCACAGTCTCTCTCTACTCATTCTCATTTTATTACCTCTTCCCTGTGCTGGTCCCACAGCTGTGTTGCTCCAGGGTGTGTCAGTCTAGTTTGCTGCCAAATCTGCCAGCTGGTTCTCTTCCAGCTGGATTCAACCATGGCCAGTGTCTTGAACTAGATCATTGGATGGACACATGATCACTAAACCTGCCAAAAGGGGAGATTGAAGAACACACTGATATCTGCGTTATCCAGGGATTGACCATACCAAGAAATGATGGATTTCGCGTTCTCCTGGCAGTTTGGTCTAGCAATTAATAACTTCCCTGACAGATACATTTAGACGTTAAAATGAGTGCAAATAGCAATGTGATTTACCTCAAGTTTTAGACAGGCTTATTCTACTTAATGTTGCATTTATTAGTTTACGATAGTGCTACATAAGCCAAACTCCATAAAAGCATTTAAGTGATGGGAAGTGATGGCAAGTCCAGCCCACCTGCAAAAATCAGGATACAGAAGAACAGATGCATATTTTTACATACTGTGCTCAGCCCTCTTCTCGAGACATACACATTATTGAGAACAACCAAAACCAACACCTACAGAAATACAAAAGGCATCTCAGTAACAGGTTCTAGCTGCTTAGAAACTATTTTCTCTTTAAAGGTATTATTAAATCAATAAATAAATTGCAAATTAGAGTTACAGCTTAAAAACAATATTTAATGGCTGGCTTAAAATGGATTGCGAGGGATAAAAATACCCCTTTAAAAATACAGAAAAAGAATGCTGTTAAATAAGTTTCGTGGATCATGAACACTTAGGAAAAACAATTAATACAGACGCTCAGAAGAAACTTCTGAAATCTTAGCGCAGATCTAGTGTAAAGTAACTGCAGGTTACAATGGAAAAGGAAAAATACTCTACATTCCCTGACTCCAGGAATTCAGTCCCATCCACTCTCTTGCCCAGAGGTAAGGATGCAGCCAGAGTGAGGCCATCCAGCTTGCTGTTGTGATGGCAAAGCTGGCACAGGGGTTTGTCCCCACCAGCCAGCTCATCAGCTCCCAGCAGGGCTCACAGCCACGGGAGCCAGGGCAAACCAGATACAGGCACTGCTCAGCTCGGGCCCCTTCCGGCAGCCGCCTGGAGTTATCTCTGAAGCACAGCCTGGAACTGCACCCACCACGTGACTTTGGGACAAGGGAGATTATATGCAAAGCAGCCTTAAAACAAATCTGTTCATAGCTCAAGATACAAGTTCAAAGTTAAGTGATGAGATTCTCCTTCACTTCATGAAACCATGGTTTTATTTCTTTAAGCAGCAAAGATGGACTCTTTCTAAGTGCCAAAGATGCATTGAGAAGAAACAACTAGAAACATTCTGACAAGTTTGCTTTTAAATATTTCCTGAAAAATGAAGAAACAGTGCAACTTGGGGAAATAAAACCACACTAAGAGGAATGAAGGTATACTGCTAATTAAGCCACAATTGAACTGAAGAGTCAAAACTGAAGATAAACAATTTCTATAGGGGCCAAGTTGACAACTGCTGAAAGTGTACTGCAGCTGATACCAGCATCAGTAGCATCTTCATCCTCCTCCTGCAGCCATGAGCTCAGTCTCAGTTTTTGAACAGCCAGCCTGACTGAAAGCTGACTCAGGAAGACAGGGAAGTTTCAGATTATTTGGTTTATACAAGCAAGGGAAGAGGACAATGCTAATCAGCCAGAGGTAAGCAAAGACTCAGACTTAACTTCAGTGCCAGCTTTAAAAGATCAAACTATATCCACAGTCAAAAACATTTGACAATAGCCAACCACTTAGAAATTTTATCAAAGAGGCAGAAACTGATGACATAAGTCTTCTTTAAATAGTAAGGCAAGTTTCCAGGAACTCTAGTAAAATTGCCTTATTTAAAATTAAAGTAAAAATCATTAATAACTCCCATCCACAAAAATCTATTCATAGTTGCTGCAGAAGCAAAAATAATGAGATTGTCTAGTACTGCTTAATTTCAAAACCATTTGCCTGTAAATGACAAAAAGTTATCATGTTTACAGTGATTTACTTACTGTTAAGAAACAGTGCAATCTTAAACCATTTAAATAATTTAAAGCAACACTTTATCTAGTTAAAATAATGAAAGCAATAACATTCATTTTGAGTTCTTTAAGAATAATGTTAAGTTTAAACTCAATTTGCAATCACAAAGCTCTTCAGCACTAAGTGCAGAGCAGCTACAGCCCTCACCTGTAACACCATAGGTCAGCACTGAGCAAACTGCTGAAATTAAAGGAAAATGCTTAATTTTTTAAATTATTCAAAATATTATATTCTAATTTATTCTGCTGAAAGCAATCCTGGCCTAATACAAATTTCACAGAATGTTCTGAGTTGGAAGGGACCCACAAGGATCATTGAGTCCAAGTCTTAAATAAATGACCCATACAGGGACTAAACTCATAACCTTGGTGTTTTCAGCACCAGGCTCTGATGAGCTGAGCCAATCTCAGGGTCATGAGCATATTATAGGCAATAAATATTCCTTTTAAAAAAGTGAACTTTAATATTCTAAATTACCTCATATTATACTCTCTACAGTGAACATCACCCTGAAAGTGGAAAGACTTAACTCATTTGGCAGACAGACACATACTGTGGTTTTTCCTTCAGTCTGATTTAGGACTCTGGCTAGACTTAAATTTTTGTTCAAAAATATCTACAATGTATCATTTCTGAAAAAGAAGTATTTAATACCGATTGTATTGGAAGAAAGTCAATTCTACATGGAAGTAATGAAGTAAGACACAATCCCACCCAAAAACTCTTGTTGGCATTACTCAGAGAAAGTAAATAGCAGTGCTGGTGAAATGAAGTCTTAAATTTATGCTGGGAAACAGGGAATAATTTAGGGTAAAAGGAAACTTATTAATGTGCCAAGAGTTCAGACCAGAAAAGAGGCAACTGGAAAGGCAGTTTTAGTGTTTCAGTCCTGCTGCCACCAGTGCACCAGGACAGCCATGGGTGATGCTCAAGCAGGGCTATACTTCCACCACCACTGCATTGGAGAAATCTGTTTCTCACCACCCCACATCCAAAGCAAGGGACAGCAAAGGCTCAGGCATCACCTCCACCGAACACTGGGCACATTTTAGATCATTAGTATATTCACAATTCAGAGCAGAAACAAAAAGCAACATCATGGAAATAAAAAGTATCAGGAAAGAAAAAGCTGAATGGAATTTAGCTACCTTACAAAATACAAGATGCCAGTTAAAAAAAAGACAAACGAATACCAACTTTAAAAGGAGTAGAAGAAAAAAGTTGAATACCTGCCAAAGTCTAGAGACACATTTTAAGTGCCCAGGTAGCAATCACAGCTGCTAAAAATTGCTACACCCCAGACCCACTAGCAACAAATTTCACCTGATTGACCCACCAATTCTGTCAAGATTATTTTAGTCACTCTAAGCATTTTCATTGCTGCTCTTTCCTAACAAATTATTTTTATCAAGCCAGGTTAAGGAACTACCAGACCAGCAGTTATATGTAACAGCATCTCCAGGGAAGCACAATGAACGGGAAGAGCAGAGCTGTGACAGCCAGAGTGGGACAGAGCAGGCAGCCGCCTCACTCAGCCGCACACAGCGCAGCGTGCCCAACCACACGCTTCCTGTGTTTACGCAATAAAAACCCACTCAGGGAAAAAAAAAACAAGCACAGGCAGATAATGGAGAAAGCCAGTGAAGGTGAGGATAATTCAAGGGCAAGGTCCTACCTAGCTGAAATTAAAGCTCTTAAGAACTGCTAGAAAAAAGAAACTGCAAGAAGAAAGCAAGACAGCAAATATAACTGCACCCCTACATGAAGTTAACTCTTAAAGAACATGAAAAATTCTTTTCATCAAGATGAAAACACGATCAATACTAAATAACAATCCAGTAAAGGTGACCAGCACCTGGAATGACTGGCACAAACTAGATGTAGGGACTTTCAGTATGAAGACATCAAATAATCACCCACCATTCCTCAAAATACAAAGGAGTCTGGCAGAACAAGGAGCAGTTTTGGGGCAAAAGAACCTCACACTGAAAGGATGTATTTCCCCCATGCATTCCTATATATGTTAAACAAGGACTCCCACTGTCACAGACAGTGGTGGTTGGCAAAAACCACAGGGGTTTTTTGAGCCCCTTAGGGAGGGACAACCACGGACTTGAACTATCTATAAAAAGTGATCTGGTGAAACCACAAACACCTCTGAGAAAGTTCATAAATCACTAACTGCCAGACCAGGGGTTTTATTAAAAGAAAAAAGAAAAAAAAAAAAAAAAAAAAAAAAGAAAGGAACTTTCCACAACAAACCTGCTTCACATACTCTTTTCCTCCCTGCCTGTCTCCACAGTCAGGACTCTCAGCACAACAGTTCTTAACTTCTTGGGGGAAAAAAACCCAAAAAACAAAAAAGGCAGCAGCTGAGCTGACAGAATCTCTAGCACCTTTTGATACAATTTCTACTCTGTCTTGACCCAAAGTCAGGATCTTACTTCAATTTGGTTTCCCAGTAGCTTAGGCAAGTAACTTCCAGTCAATTTTACATCACACTCCCATATGGTTTTGTCTACAATAAAGAAAATGGTAGTGAGAAACCACTTTGCTGATCACCACAAGTACAGTTGGTCAACATCAGGCTCATCAAGTACCTGAGTACAGAAGGGTTTAACAACTTGAACTTCTGATTGTCACTTTACAATAAAGTCTGACTGAAGCTCAACTGCACATCCCACCTTACATATTTCTTGGTAAAAATACCAGCAGCAGGACTCTTCATCTATGCTATCCCATTTGTTTGGGGGTGTATGGAGTAAATTTTTGGTTTTTGGTGGGGGAATTATTCTGTAAGGGTTTTTTGTTTGTTTTTGAATTGAAGAACAAATCCTGAAGTAATGTTAAAGAAGTTCTTGGAATACTACTGGTGAATACTGAAACTGTCACAGTCTCCATGACAATATGTTAAAAGTATTAAGTCTGCTTACAAAAATCTTCTAGATTGTTTTTGTTGCCAACATGAAGTTAGGAAAAGGCATCACACAAGTTTAATGTTCAATGAACTTACTCTGTAGACCAACAATATTTATACTTACTCTGTTGTCAATGAAGAAGTCTATGTGGCTTCTTAAAGCATTCCAAAATTATAAATTTTTCTGAAGATCACATGCAGAAAATTCAAATATACTAACTATACTAATATATATACTAATATATAACCACAAATCAAAGTCTGCACAAATTTTTTGGAAGCAAAAAGTTGAGGGCATGCATATAGCTAAGAAGATACTGACAGATGTTCAGTGGATTGCAGTGTTCTACTGTGGCAATTTATCAGCTGCTTCTGGAATATTTCCTCCCTAGTTATAAAGCTATATGAAAATTAGCTGGAAGCTAATCTCTCCAAGTTACTATCAACCCAAGACAGCAAAAGACAATTCGAACAAATAAAATCTTTTCTACCTAGAACATCTGAATATATTTTTTCCTTTTAATCTGTTTATCAAGCTGTTTCTAGAGTCATAAACACATGATTAATCTGGTGCAGAAGGCAGAGAATTATAATGACAGGGCTCAAGGATGTCACTGGACATTACCAATAACTTTATATGGTCTTGTGTGTCTCACCTCTGATCACATCCCCCTCCCCATCCTTCAGACACCTGAATGATATATGCTCTTGAAACATGAATTTCCAGCTACCAGAACATGAAAGAACTTATTTCCAAGACATTCTTGGAACTTCTGCCCTTCTCTTTTTGGTTCCTCCAGAGTCATACTGGCTGTTCTTACTTCATAAATCTCAAAAATCCTTGAGTTCATCAAAGATACCTCAACACTCTCCTCTAAGCTATCTCTTATATGTAAAATTGCTTCCACAAGTTGACATAGAAGACAATCTATTATCAAGAGACAGCTCTACCATGACGCCAGTAATAAAATAATCAACTAATGTATTCTGAAGGTAAATTGTGAGGCAACTACTAATTACAGTGAGTACAGAGCAAGCTACAGTTACTTCTTTTTCCACTCTTATTTTTAGTGATGTTCTATTGTACATTCTTTTTGACCACATGAAAGAAATACTTGGAAATCTGAATAAAGGACAAGACCTTCAGAGAAAATCTGTTTAAAAGGCTCTGGGATTATCATACAATCCTTTCTAGAGCTTGGCCACCATCCTGGCAGGAACTGCTCTGTAACTCCACATACATACAAATTGTTATGGTAACAAATAACCCACACAACAGCAATACTTGACAATGTGTGCACCCACTCAGTTCACTCATATCTAGAACAATAATAACATGCTCATTATGGTCATCAGAAGAGGATTTCCTTTAGAAAAGGAAACTTAAGGACAAAAATAAATAAAACCATGTCATAGAATAATCACATACAATCATAAACTGGACTCAGCCCTTATACAGTATTCCTAACAATACTAATTGAGTATACTAAGGATTTTAATAACCCAAACCTACCATATGTCAATCCTGAGGTATTTGTCATTTCAGCATTACAGCCTGAGTTCAATACATTTAATTAGCACACTAAGCCTTCATGCTGTAGGAACTACCATCACAGGCCACTACAATGACCTGGGCAGACATTTCTCACTTGCAAATGAAACAATGCAGCCCGAAAAGAAATGAAGATCAAATCTTACCTATTCTGAATAATCACAGAAAGCCTCGAAAAGTGAGATGTTTGGTTTCTACCAGAATTTAAAACACTAATTTCATTTTATATTTTCATATTTCATTTAAAATTACTTAAAGTCTGCTTTGACTCCATAAGAGAGCTTCCACTGAGATGAACACACAGAAAGCCTATCTTGATAATCAGCAGAACACCAGCCAGGAGGAGTGCTTCTTGCTTCACAACTGCACGTTTGATCTGCAAACCGTGCACTTCTTCATTTTTATGCACAACAGGGAGGCAGAAAAGCTATCCAAAACCCAGGTATCCTTCCCCTTCAAAAGCTTTACTCCCGTTCTGACGGAGCACGTTTGCACACAACAGCATAAGCACACAGGGCACTGAAGCCACTGCCACCCGCGCCCCTGCACACACCCTCCAGGAGTACACCAGTGTTACACAGCACAGCAGAGTGAAAGCACCAGAGACAGACAAAATGATCCGCGCACCGTTTTCGACTCCAGCGAGGTCCAAAGTCCCTATAAAAGGGAAGTCGCTATAAGCAGAGGGGTCTCAAGAGTGGTGTCTAAGTCACTCGTTCATACTTCCCTATGCCGACGCTTACACTCAAAATTAGATCCATCACAACTTACTGTTCCCAGTGGGAACCTGAACTGGCACATCCTGAACACAGGAACGTTCCCAGTAGTTTCTACGCTCCCTCTCTTTAAAATACAGTGAGTGCTTCTCGCCTTGGTGGGGAAATGAGCGAAGACGTAGCTCAAATTGGCGTTCAGTGGAAAAAAATTTTACAAAAAAGGCGAAAAGGCTGGATTTAAACAGAAGAAGTTTTGTGCTTCACCAAGCTCCTCGTCCAAGCCGCACCAGGCATTGCTATACACCTCGCTCTCCCCACCGAAACCCACGGAACTCCCCGCGCCTCCTCCCAGCCCGGGCCCCTCCGCAGCCCCCGGGACCGGCCGGGCGGGACGAAGCGGCCCTGGCCTCTCCAGGAGGGAGCGCTCACCGAGCACCTGCCGCACTCGCCGGCCCGGCAACTCCTCCACCGGCCCCTGCGTACCGGCACCGCTCCTGCCCCGGGCACCTCGGGGGCTCCCCGGGGCCCGTGGTCCGAGCCCTCCCCTCAAACAAAGGGCGGCGAAGGCGCCCCCGGAGAAGTGGGAAGAGGGAGCTGGTCCCGCCGCCCTCCCCGACGCACTCACCCATACTGCGCCCGCCCGCCCAGGCTCGGCGGAGCGGCTCCGGGTCCCGCCGACGCGCTCAAACCGGACACTGCGGCTCCATCCGTGGCGCTACAGGCGTGGAAGGGGCGGCTCCAAGCCGCAGGCGGCCCGGAGCAGAGGGGCCGCTCGCCCGTCGCGTCCCGCCGCTCCTGCTGCCGCCTCAGCCGAACTCGGGCACCGGCGGCTCCGCCCCGCCCACGGCGGGGGGCGCAAAGTCCCGCGAGAGCCGCGCGCCGCCACCGCCCCCGCCCCCAAGCCGTTGCCAGGCTGTGGTGACGTCACGAAAACGGCCCCGCCCCCTGACCCGCCCCTCAGGGCAGGGACCGCCCCGGCACCGCCCTCTCGCCACACCCTCAGCATCCCCCTCAGCGCTCCTCTCTTCACCGCCCTCATCAAACCCCCTCCTCATAACCTCCTCACAGCTCCCTCATCACTCTCCAGTCAGCCTCCTCACAGCTCTCTCACAACTCATTCACCACCGCTCACAGCCCCTTCATCCACCTCCTCATCACTCCCCTCATCACCCCCTTCACATCCCTCACATCCCCCACAGCCTCCTTCATGCAATCACAGAATAGGTCAAGCCCGGAAGGGACCACAGTGGTTCCACCTTCCTGCTCAAGCAGAATTACCCAGAGCACACAGCATGGGATTGTGTCCACAGTTCTGGAGTATCTCTAGTGAGGGAGACTCCACACTCTGGACAATCTGTTCAGTGCTTGGTCACTGCACAGGGAAGAAGTTCTGCCTCCTGTTCAGGTGGAACTTGCTGGGATCAATCCCTGCCCATTCCTCTGGTGCCACTGCTGGATCCCCATGGAGCAGAGCCTGGACCCTGCTCTGAGCCCTCCCTGCTCACAGGGACACCCAGGGATGAGGACCCCTCTCAGTTGTCTCTTCCTGAAGCTGAACAGCCCCACCCCTTCAGTCTTTCCTTGTAAAAGAGATGTGCCACTCCATCATCTCCATACTCTCCACTGGACTCACTTCAGGAGCTCCGTGTCTCTCACAGAGTCCAGAACAGGACACAGCACCCCAAATATGCCTCAGCAGGGCTGAGCAGAGGTGCAGGATCAGCTCCCTGAGGTGCTTCCAATGCTCTTCCTAAAGCACACAGGATTCCTTTTGCCTTTTTGGCCTCAAGGGCTCAAAAACAGCACCACTCTCCTCACCACTCCCTTCACTGCTGGGGCCACCCTACATTCCTGCCCTGCTTCCTGGCACAAAGTCCTCCTCTTCCTCTGGGTCTGGAGCACAAATCTTATGAGGAAAGGCTGAGGGAGCTGAGGGGGCTCAGGTTGGAGGGTGACTGCACACTGGAATGGGCAGCTCAGAGACACCATCCCTGAAGGGATGTTTAGCAAAGACTGGATGTAGCACTTAGTGCCAGGGTCTAGCTGACATGGTGCTGTCTGGTCACAGGTTGGACTGGATGATCTGAGAGGTCTTTTCCAACCTAACCATCCCCTTGGCCAACGTCATTAACATCATGCATGTGTTTATGGGCTTGTACACTGCTTTTGAAGAGTTTATAGGGTAGGGGTCTTTTCTGTTGGGTGGGGTTTTACTTCAGATGCATGTTGGAAAGTGCTCCAAGCTATAGCGGGCTACCCCTGTTAAGGTTTTTGTGGGAAACTCAGGAATGAATGAAACAAGGTTTTTGTGGGAAACTCAGGAATGAATGAAACAACTACTTAGAACTGAAGCAATTTAAAGAAAAAACCCTGACCCTGAGGCCAAAAGGACAAGTAAACATGGTCTGGTTTTGATGAAAATCAGGGAATATAACACAGCAGGGCTCTCTGAAATGAAAATATTCCCTCTTCCTTGTTACAGACATCCTTTTATGAGTAGTTCCAAATGAGCTGTTTCAGCCAAGCTCAGGACAAAATTAGCCTGGAAAGAATGTCAAGTATTTCCAGGAGTCAGCTTTTGCTTAGCATCTTTCTCATGGCACAGAAAGGGAAAATGAGTCAGATCATGAGTACTAAAGACAAAACATGGAGTCTGAGTGTATAAACAGGTATATATCACATTTTATTATAGTATTTTATCTGCTTCACCATACTCTGAGGCAGGTGTTTCAATTTTTTTCAACTGCAGAGTTGGGAATGTACAAGTCATAGTCAGAATTTCCTTGATGCAGGTGCAATGTTTTGTTGATAAATGGCCCCACGATACTACCCTTTAAAGGAGAATTTATTTTTTATAAAACTACAACCCTCCTGCACCCCCAGGTTTAAAGTAGTTAACAAGAAGAGGAGGTTTGGCACAGAAAGGAAACATCAGCCTTAGAGTTTGAAATCTCTCCCAATAAAAATTCAGAAAATAACTTCCATGAGAATAAATTATCCTCATCTGTCTAAAGTATAACTTTTTTCCCCTTCCTTTGTAAAGCTACGTGCTAAAAAAAGAAGGATAAAGGATAAGAGGAATTATAAATTTTATCTGATGTAGCAGTTTTTACTTTTTCAAACTCTGCCATTAAGCTAATTGTGCATAAACAAGAGGTGAGAAATAAATATCAATAGTGTACATTTTTACAGAGCATTGAAGGAGCACCATGTAGTCTTCTTTCTGGAAGCTTCTTTCTGGAAGCTGGCCAAATTTCATTGCAGTTCGTATTCACTCATGCTGACAGAAAGCTGCCTTTGCCCCTCCCTTCATCCTAGAACAGGCTGGAGAGCAAAGCCCTGGGTCTTGGTTCTTATACCGTGGACAGATAAAATAATGGCTTTGTGAGATTCTGTTTTATTTCAACATGCCTTGATAACTCTGGCCAGGGCTGGCTCAAAGTTTCTTAGCAGCCTGAGTAAAAAAACTGAGTTTTATTCTAAGCCCATCTGCTCCAGTGATAATGCACCAGCATCTGCTGGTCCTGTGCTTCAGTCTCCATCCTCCTTCCAGTACCAGTGAGGCAGAGAGGAGCGAGCCCCTGTGGCTGCTGAGCACGAGTCTTTTTCCCTGTGGGTGTCTGCCTGTGATGATGCTGAATCCATCACCTGCAGCCTGAGCAGCTTTCTGTCTCAAGCTGGGCTGTGGCCCGTGAGGTGTGTGGCCCTGGCAGTTGTGTCTGCCCCAAGCTTTGTTGAGTTTGAAAGGACTTCACAGCACTGAGGTTTCCAAAAGTACAAGTCTGCTCATGTGTGACTCAGACCAGCATCGGGACCCGTATTTAGCATTCTCATGTGAGTTGGCAATTGTAATACATATAAAGAAAATACATCTGTGCCAGGCTATTGACTATTTTCACTCAACTGTTAAATCACAAAATCACGTGATTACTTCATTTCTTTTCTCTGTGCTCTATGTCTGGTGGCATGTGCTAAATGCTTATTTACCAAAAATTACCTTCTAGATCACCTACAATGTGTTCCTTCCTCATTTTCCATTTCTGTTAAAGCTGAAAAATTAAATAAGCCATTTTCCCCTGGATATTAGTCAATAATTGGTATTTATGTAGTCCTTTAAAAGTAGTTTTACTCATATTCAGGCAGATATACAAGGAACAGTGACTCTTGCTTTTTATTCAGACCCTCCTTTTAGTTCAAGGTGTAGAGAATTGATATTCTAACTCTATGTAATTATAAAAGTGCATTTTTGTTTCAGAGTATCTTCAAATCCAATTAGGTTCCCAAAAATAACACAATCGTCTCACAGATTTGTTCAACAAAACTTTTTAAAATTAAAGATTAGCATTTCAAGTGTTTTATGATTGAGCTAAATAGAATATCTGGATTTCTACTTTGCTTTTGAGAGAGGAAGAGTTGTGACATACTTGCAGATCAAGATAATATCCACTGTTAACGTCAGTAACTGGTATAATTTCTTTTTACAAGACAGATCATTGTATAGTTCCTGCTATGCAGGTTTATAACAAAAGATAAGAATGATACAATTTGTCACCACTGGAGCTGATTTCTTTTCTCTCACAAAAAAAATAGTAATAATGAGAATTTTTCCCTGGTACTGTTAAAGTGAACTTTTCACTTGACCTTTTTTGCCACTGTGGTCATCTTAAAATTACTCCAGTATTTCCAAATAAAGAAACCTAAACCAGGAACTTTAAAGCTTCTGTCTAGAGTGTAAAAATAAAGGAACTGACTTTTTTTTCCAAAAAAAACCTGTGTCAACTGTTACCACACAGTGGTTTCATGCACATTTGAGTGGCACATGCATTGTAATAATTGTACATTCCCCTTTAACCAAATAGTCTGCTCCCAAACATTCCAGCTGAGCTGATTTTTTTATGCTTTTAATTCTCTAATGCGTTTTTGATTGCAGCAACTTCTTGCACAATGATATCTGTAAAAATTGACTGGAAGCAAGCAGCCTCTATCACTAAGGAGTTAAAGAGTCTGGATGGTAAAATTTCACCTTTTCTTTTCAGCAGCAGTTCCTGCCAGGTAACAAAAGTACTGAAAAAATAGGATTGTGTTGAAAAGTTTAAAAATTATTTGGATGAGCAAACTCCCTCTGCTGGTTTGAAGCAGCAGCAGATATATTTCATTTTAAAACATACAAACCGGGAAAATACTCATTCAACACATACAGTACTTTTCCCTTCACTCCATAGTCAGTGAAGAGTGAATCTGTTTATTCCACAGAAGGAGGCAGGACTCTTATTTTAAAAAATAAGGGAGAAAATATAAAACCACAGAGCAGTTCTTTTTGTAAATAAAAATTGTGTCAAAATGCAGACTTTCAAGCAAGGGGAAAAAGAAGCTTGCATAATAATATTGAACCAGTTTTTGGATAGTTTTTACCTGTTGTGGAGGTGGTTGCATGGAGCCTGTCCAGAAGAGGGGATGGAGCTGGGGAAGGGTCTGGAGCACAGCTCTGATGAGGAGCAGCTGAGGGAGGAGCTGAGGAAGCTCAGCCTGGAGAAAAGGAGGCTCAGGAGGGACCTTCTGGCTCTGCACAGCTCCCTGACAGGAGGGGACAGCCAGGTAGGGGGTAGGCAGACCAAGAGGAAATGGCCTCAAGCTGTGCCAGGGGATGTTCAGACTGACATGAGGAAGAATTTCATCAGTGAAAGGGCTGTCTGGCCCTGGAATGGGCTGCCAGGGAGGTTGTGGTATCACCATCCCTGGAAATCTCCAAGCAAGACTGGATGCAGCACCCAGTGCTTTGGTTTAGTTGGCAGGGTGGCACACAGTCAAAGGTTGGACTCAATGATCTTGGGGGTCTTTATCAACTTTAATGATTTTCAGATTCTATCATTATTCAAAGAAGCAAAGCAAACTTTGTTTTTCCTGTTCTTCCTACCCACTGCAGACACTCCATTAGGGACACCTTAGCAGCTACACTGGGTCACAGGCTGGACCCTTTGGGTACAGCACAGCTCCTTCCAGCCAGGCCAAGAGCAACTGGTCACAGGCCATCGTGCAGTTGATTGCTAAAGGGGGATGAAAAACTGTAACCAGCTGGACACAGCAAAGATCCCCAGAATACAGCCAGTGGCACTAAGGAATTGGTGGGGCTGTTTTTCAGGCTGTTGAAAGAATCATGTGCCGTATTTTTGAAACCATGGAATGTGGGTCAATGCTGATCTGTAAGAACTCTATGAGAACTGCTGTGCAAATAACTGCAAATGACTTTGTAAACCAATCATATTTTGCATTCTCACTTATTAAACAAGCAACCAACCAAAATGAGGGAAATTATATGAATGCTGAAGTTTATCCTGATTTGATTTGTCTTTGACTGGAAACTGTCATGGCAACACCACAAACATGGTTTGTTTTTTATTGGTTAAAATCTTAGTTGGAAAAGTGGAGGAACATCAGCCAGCGGAAACAAATTCCTCTGTCCTTTGTTTCAACTCTTGGTCTATTTCCTCCATTATTATCAACCTCCTCAGTCAATGATGTTCTCTTTGCTATATTCAGTTCACACTTGACTAGGGAGTACTGTTCCTTTTCCTCCTGTCATTTCTTTGCCACATGCCAAAACTCCATTTTGCTGGGCTGAGAACAAGACAGGGAGCCAGGACAGGTTTCAATTCTGTGGCCTCATTGTGACATATAAAAATACATCCTCTAAATAGAACTCCATTTGATTTAAACATTGTTGTGGATGGCAGCTTGTCCTGTACTAAACATTTTTGAAGTTCTGAATGAAGTATTAGAAATGTCACTTCTGCACAGGTATGAAATAAAGTACTTGGAACTGTTGAATCTTGAAAGAAAAGAACTGGCAGAGGGGGAGATGTTTGTGAAATTCAGGCTAAGTACCAGAAAAGATTAATCATGTTTCTGCCATGAGGCCATTACAGCAGCAGTCTGAAAGAGGAGTTGCCTACCCTGATGACAGCTATTATGTTTTTTCTGTGACCTCTCTTCTGTGGATGCAATTAATTTATACTGGGCTATTACAACTAATTAAAACAAAGCTGCAAACAGCAGGGAATGTGTGGAGCAGCATTATGCTGATAAAAACCAGTTCACATGGACATGCAGTCATTAATGGTACAACCATTGGTGGAACTTTATGTTTCAAAGATATTCTGTTTGATTTAAACACAGGAGAGTTTTCATCTCACAGTTTGTACATCACACTGTACTTAGGAAGAAAGAGAAAAAAAGAAAACTGTGTTTTTCACTGGCTTTTTTCCCCTCTTCTCTAATAACAACCGTCTACCTCCTTCCTTTCTAGGTGCATTTGGCATTCTGCATTTGTATTATGTCCCTTTGGCAGCCCCGGTTTGGGATTTCCTTATATTAACATTTAGCACAAAGGAATCTCATCTTCAGGGTCCAATGGGCTAATGGTTTCCTTCGGCATCTGAATAAATCAACAGCTGTGGCCTTCAGCCATTTTGTCTTTCCAAAATAAAAGGGGAAGCTGCTTCTTGTTGTAGCAGTTCTCACACATGCTCTACGAGCAGGATACAGAGCCTTTTTTCTGCAGAGATGACTTCGCACAAAACATACAGAATTAGCAATGTCGTTTTCCCCTCACTCGGTCAGTAACAGCAATGTAGTCCAACTTGAAGCGACCAGAAGGTACAAAGTTTGCTCAAAAGTCAGTGAGTTTTATCAAAACATTTGATACAGAAATACTCGTATCACAGAAAGTGCACACATGTTATATATGTGCCTGCATTCCTGTGCCACAGGCAGGATGATGGAATCAACTGAAAGTGCTTTTGTTATTCAGTGACAGTCACCGGTACAGGCCCTTTGTGCTGGCATTGTGGCTGCCAACAGCAGCTGAAGCACTGACACAGCAGCTGGAATGTGTCACTGTTTGACCCTGAACTTCTCTTTCTGGCTCTCTCACTCCTGTGCCAGTTCTGGTGCTCATCTGATGGTTGTGCTTAGTTAAGTTCAGTTTCCATACCTGGTAGGAAAATTTAAAGCAGGAAATTGTAAGTCTTTAGATCAGTGTGGACTTGCAGTTGACCTATGTCTAACTGAAATTTTTAAAATTCCAAATAAAACCAGTCTGTCACCAAAAGCCTGGATTAGGTGCAGAAACTCTGCACAAACTACTTGCACTCAGGGTACTGTTTTGGGTGTGATTGTCTTGGGGGTGTGTTTTGTGGTTTTGTTGTGGATTGTTTATAAATGGAAGTACAGCAAAGACATACCCTGAAGGCTCCAGGACACAAAGACACAGTTTTCTCTTGAGAGCCTTTATGAGAAAGGGATGTGAAGTTACCTGTAAGTTTACATTTTTCTGTATTGATTTGCCTAAGCTGACAATGCCATGAGCAGGGTGATCCCATCAATACCCCAGGCTTTCACAGAGGGGCCAAGACAAAGCAGTGCAAACACACTTCATGCCTTAAGCTCAGCACAAAGCCTCTTCTCTCTTCATCGTCCAACAATGTCAGATTGTCGTTAATTTTCTTGAAACTGGCAGCCTTTTTGTGAGTGCTGTTCAGCCCCTTTGGAGTTTATAAATAGCATTCCCAAAGGGCAGTCATTTTGTATGTCTGTGGAATTGCCAGAGTTGACCAAATACCACTGTTAGAAAATTCTATAATAAAACACTATTTCCCCTGACAGTCACACACCCTCACCTTCGGTTATACCAGATGAACTGTATGTGCTTCTAGAGTCAGTAGATGCTTCTGTGTGGTGTATAATTGTTTCCAGCAACCTACTGAACTTTACCAAAAAATGTTTCCTGCATTTTTGGTTCTGAAAATTATTATGTAAATAACAACCAACAAAACCATTAGACATTTCTACAATGAAAACATTGCCCAGTGCTAGAAAGGACACACATCTCTCCCTACTTGACCCCAGAAAAATAAAACCCTATAGACTATTCTTTTTGCTGTTGTCAAAAAAGTCAGAATTATGATTGAATCTATTAAATATGAAATATTTTCAATTAGAAGTGTAAGCTCTCCTCTTAGTAAGGTACTTGTGACTATGAAGAAGGGCCCCTTGGCAGCACTTTGAAAGCTTTCACTGGTTATTTTTTTTGTTGTTATGTATAGTAAGAACTTAGATGCTTATCTACATTCCTGCAGGCTTGTATATCCTCTCCCTCGGGACACTGATGCCTGCTGCCAAGAATACACATCAGGTTTTCTAGAGAGGCAGCAAACTGAGCCAACAGCACAACAGACTGAGCACTTAAGAAGCACCTGATTGCCTTATATTTTCCCTCCTAAGAAGTTAAAGTACTGAGGATTATTCATTTCACCACAGTGAAAAGCAGCAGAATATGAATTTTCACTCATTGGCTACAAGTGTACATTTTGACTCTGTATTCCCACTTTAACTGTTATCAAAATCTCAGCCTGAAAGAGGAAAAGCAGCTCCTATTCTGCTTTCAGAGCCAATGAAGTTAGAGACACAAACAGAAGATGGTATTTACAGCTTGACAAGTAAAATGTTTCTGAATTCCCATTCTAAGTGGGATGGTGAGCTGAGATTATTGCTACTTCTCCTGATAAATATGCAAAGAACTGCAAATTTTTTGTGTGCAGAGAAAAACACCACAAAGTTAATACAGAATAGTTAGTTGCATTTTTGGACTTACATTTGCCCATTGGAAAATGCAGGGGGGATGTGCAACAGAGAAGGGGAACGTGCTCCAGCATGTCCCTGAGTTACCAAAATTTATTATCAAAGATATTTGCAAACCTGAGTGTTTTTTCTAAGGAAACAACATTTAACTCACTCATCAGCTGATTTTTGAGTTGATTACCCACAAATTTGGGCATGGGTAACACATACTTATCCTACCAAAAGTTGAACCTTTAGCTGGCATTCTCCCAAAAACACCCACTCAGAGAACAGTTTGCAGACACAATGTTTACTATTCTTGTTCACTTCTCCATCTGTGTTATTTCCAGCCCAGACTGGAAAATCAGCATCTCTTCTTCTATCTCATTTGTCTTTCTGCCTTGGCCCTTCACATCAATTTTTTTCTTTTTCAGAAGTTCATGTGAATAGTTATCCCAGAGCTCCTGCTGTACTCAGGAACTCCCAGTCTCCATTCATTACCTTTTGTCACAAACAAGAGGGAAAACAATAGTTTTGTTTAAACACACTAGTCTGCTAAAGGATCATATTATTTCAGAGTGAGCTCCTAGAAGATAGAATTGGTCTGATTTAAGGGCAGAGAGCAACCTAGGATTAAAGGGAGGAAATTTCCTATTTCAGCCATTTTTAACACCATAGTATCAGCCCTCTGTCATGTGAAATCAGAATTCCAAAACTTATTCTTGTTCCAATTTGTAATTAGAGCAATTTGTGCAATGAATATTCTAAAAGCCACTTGCTTCTAGGGAAAGAAAAACGGTTTAAACATTCCATGTTTTTCTTTCAGTGTTTGTCTCATAACATGTCAATAAAGACCAGATTAAGGGAGTTTAGTTCTTTAAAAACAGTTCTCTGACATATCAGGTGACTTCTCTGTGATCCCTTTTCCTCTCAATGAGTGAAAAATCCAAGTGTCATTGACTGGAATATTCTTTTGGATTTAAGATCAACAGTGAAGAGAGGTTCATTTCATCTGCTTTTAGGTACATACTTCAGCTACTCTGCTGATACAGATTCACTTCTGTGAAAGAAAGAAGCAGGCACTGATGGGAAATAGTTCTTCGGATCATGAAATATGTGCCTGAGTGATAAAAACCCTGGAGAGGTGCCAGCATCTTTCTGGTGATTGTGGAGGGAAAACACACAACCACCTTAGACTTTGGTGACTGAAGTCTGATAAAACAAATGCCATCATACTAATTCCTTTTGCAGCATCTCTGTGTTAGTTTTGCCTTTAGGTTCTGCTAAACCTGTTTTCCTTGCAAACAAAATCAACAATGCAGTTTGGACAATCCAGAATTAGATTTAGTTCATGACTAAAGCTTACAAGCAGCACTGTTCAGAGTCAATACACACAAAATGATGGTGGATGTGCTTTGACTGGAAATTAGAAAAGAGGTATTATGGCAAAACACTGCCATGATATTCTGGAACAACATTCATACAGGAGTTTGGAGAGAAGTGACTTTAATGGCTCTCAGGATGAAGCTTGTTCCTTCTATATAATGGATTATTATTCAGTGATTTGCTTTAGTAGCAGGAAAAAGGACTTGGTTACATTATTTCCCTAAGTTCATGTATTAACACACACATATAGAATGTATGTTTGTATGTGTGTGTGTGCTGTACATATTTATTCATCTTCAGAAGCTCTGGACACAAGGGTCAAGTTTTTGCCAGCTCATGGAAAACAAAGGGCACAGGCACTTGTGTGCCTTTATAGGCTGATAGGATGCACAACATGGCTTTCCCTATTCCCATTTTGCCTTTGACATGCAAACATCCAGGAGTAACTCCAACACAGAACACAGGTCCAGAGCAAGATTAGCATTGCCTTTGACATGCAAACATCCAGGAGTAACTCCAACACAGAACACAGGTCCAGAGCAAGATTAGCAGTGCCAAATCTGAGTCCGGGTGACAGCAGTCATGGCAAAGATCTCAACAAGCTGGGCAGTCTGCAGTCTGAAGTCATAGAAAGGATGGATGGAATTGTTTAGGTTGGAAAACACCTCTGAGATCAAGTCCAACCCTTCACCCAGCACTGCCAAGTTCACACAACCACTAAACCATGTCCACAAGGGCCACACTCACTCGTCCTTTAGATATCCCCGGGGATGGTGACACAACCCCTCGCCTGGGCAGCCTGTTCCAATGCTTGACATCCTTTCTGAGAAGGTTTTTTTTCTTAATATCCAATCTAAACCTCCCCAATGCAACCTGAGGCCATTTTCTTTTGTCCTGTCACTTTTTACTTGAGAGGACAAAGCACCCCCCACATCTGGCTACAACCTCCTGTCAGGGGGATGTAGAGAACGAGAAGGTCCCCCCTCTGCCTCCCTCTTTCCAGGTTTAGCATCCCAAGCTCCCTCAGCTGCTCCTCATCAGACTGGATTTAATAATGTGTTATCACAATCTCACTTTCCCCCTGTTTCTTTTTTCCCAGGAAGGACAGTCTTCAGATTGCCAGAAGGGCATCCTTAAAGGAGCAGCTAGAGGCACAGACCTGCACTAATGACTATAACTCTCTCCTGCTCTAAAAGGAAAAAAAAACAAAACAAAACAAAAAAAACCACCAAAAACAAAACAAAACAAAAAAAAAAAACAACAACCCAACAGGTGAAATCAGGAACTGAAATCTCTCGGCTTTGGCTGCGGTCCCACAGCACTGAGTTCCCACCCCAGCCCAGGAGAGCTGGAACAGTGCTGATTGACAGCTGCTGATTAACCTTGCTCAGGCAGCAGTGATACATGCTATACACAAGCCAGACACTTAAATTGTATCCACTTGTGCAAGCTGTGGCTGAGAGTATCCATTTCTGTGACACCGCCAATCCAGCACCTGCCATAAGTGTCTGGTTCAGAGCAAGGGAGCAAAGGGAAATCCCAGTGACACATCTTCCAGCTGCAATCCCAAGGAGGTGTCACAGGAGGACAACAGAGTACCTCTTCTGCAATGAAGGAGTGGGTGTTATTACGAGACACATAAAATATGCAGAGGGTTGAATCTCACCCCTACCAAAGACAGGAAAGAGACACAAAATATGTCTAATTTTACTACACTCTGGGGTTTTGCTCTACAAGGTCCTTGAAGAAAGTTGTAGTGGGATGAGAGTCATGGCAGTATCTGGCAACAGCACAGTAACTTCCATTAGAAAATGGATGCATGTGATGTAGTAATCACATTCTCCTAGGCTGCATTTGCAAGGAGGGAGGGAGGGAAAAAAAAAAAAAACAAGAGCCATTATGTCATTTTTACATAGTTACTTCTTTTCTTAGAAAATGAGATTTTTATTCCTTCTACTTGCTTATTTTTGTCAGTACAACAGCACTGCCCTATGCAGTCCTCAGTCTCCTATTCCTCTGCTGTGTCGCCTTTCATGTGTATTTGGGGTTTTTTTCAACAGCTTAATCTCCCTTTGCCCATACCATTTTCCTCCTTTTCTTCCTCACCTCCACATACACTATTCAGATTTGTTTAAACTATGTATCCATTTTAATTTCTTTCTGTAAAACCATTTACAAAAGGGTTGATATCTAATGCAGTTGTCTGTTCTGCGTATCTTGCCATTTGTAGGAAATGCTGATGATTTTTGTAATAAGCTTCAGCATGATATTTGTCTTTGAAGCACCAGCTATTCACCTGCTGCCTTAAAAACCTTCTCAAGTCATTCCCCAAAGAGGTTATAGCAGTCACAAATGTGTTATAACTGCCTGTATTTTTGACTGTCTAATTTTATAAGTCGCCTGGTTTTCATAAAGTAACTTCTACTCCCGATCTCAGACAGTCTGCACATGGGAGCACAGCTTGATCCAAGCAGCAGTGAGGCAATACCAGAGCAGGAGAACAGACAGCTCCATGGTCTGGGAAGGCAAAGTAGCTCCAGGCACAGATGGAAACCAGAAAAGCTGAAAAGACAGGAGGTCAGAGGGAGGAAAAGGCTGATAAGGACTTGTAGCCCACCCAGCAAACACAGACCAGGGAAAAAAAGTCCTTCTCCAGGAAATGAGCACAAATGTTGGAGAGGAAACTTACCTCACACAAAGGATTTGTATCAGATAGATCTGAGCTGAGCCTTGGAGACAAAAGCCTGAGGTCTACAGGAGGGAACTCCACTCAGAAAGCTCTAAAAGGATGGCAGCCTGGAAAGAGGGAGTAAACAGCTGGAGTCTGGAAGCAGGCAAGGTACCTAGGGAAATGGATTAATTATTGTGTTTGAGGAAGCCATCTGGAAAACATTGGATTTTCATTTAAGTTCTTTATATTTGGAGAATTTCTGTTGAAAAAAATAAAGATAGTAAAAAGACATGAGAAAGGGGAGGAAATTACACAATTACTATAACACAAGAAAAACCTGAGCCAATTCAGCAAGCCAAAACAGGCCTGGAGTGACTGGTCTGATCTTTCACAGCTTGTAGCTTTAGGACATGAAAATACATAATAAACAAGAGAGAGAAGGAATCATGGTAAGGAGGGTCTTGGGAGAAATTTGGTCTTGGGGTAGAAATGATTGAAGAAGAGGAATAAAGGTCAAAAAGGGACTACTTACTAGAGGAGCCAAAAGAGAGAAGGAGCTCGGGTTGGCTGAAGGGTTGCTCAGAATTGAGTCATCAGCTGTTTTTTATCCTGGGAGGAGAGACCAGGCATGGAGTCTGCCCAGTGGGGTGTTAGTACTGGAGACACAAACCCTTAAATTACAGAAGGAGACTTCAAATTGTTTTACTTTGTTTGTTGCTTAATAATATTTACTTTGTTAATTGCTTAATATTGCTTAATAGGACAAATGCTCCTGGTCATTACATCCTATTTCTCCACCTTTAACAAATCTCCATCATTTTAAACACAGTGATTCACTAATGTGATTGGAAAAGAAATCTTCTCAGGTGTCTGGGCTGGGACTCAAACCAATCTTCCCAACAGTCCTTCACTGATAATCAAAGCCATCCCCTATGGCTGCCATCCAGGGCCCTCCAGAAATATTGTAGAAAAGCTGAGAACAATTTTATGGTTTACTTGGCTGTTGGAAAAAGGCTGCAGCTGCATTAAGTACTGTGAAACATCTGTCCCCAAAAAACCTGCTCCCAGAAGTCCTAAATATGGGAAATTACATGGTCCACAATTCTGCCCAGGATCAAATTTTATTCCAAGAATTACAAGAAAACAATGCTAGTCCAGCCCAGGTAGAGAATCAAAAGTACTTAATGGAAGAAGAGGAATCTAGCAACAGGCAGATTCTAGAAAAATCTAGCTTAGCCCAGTAGGATCTGAAGGCTGCAGGTTACTTCTTCAAAATATAAACCAAAGCTTCTGAACATAGTTTTTGCAAAGCGTAGTCAGCCTATAACAGTTCATTGTTTTTCTGAGAAAGCTTCTTTGTGTCCTTGTGTTTTTTCTACAACAGATATTTATAGAAATTTTAGTCATAAAGTTGCTAAAAGCACTTCCTGTAAATTACATAAAGGTCTGTCTCCCTTCCAGTATCACAAGGACCTGTTCACAAGCTTCCCAATACTCTTGAGAACTTTTTTTACAGAAGAGAGCTCTCTGACTATTACCATCCATGTGCTCAAGGGAAAAACTTGCCTGTAGGAGACAGTCACTGGCAGAGAGTAGCTGGAGTAGTAACTGCAAATGTTAAAAAAGTAACATTGCCAGTTGTGGTTTTATTGTTGGGTTTTTCAGAACTTTAACATGTTTTCTGGAGCTGCCTTTTCTTCTGAAGTTATTTATTCAAATTCACTAGCATACTCCACGTTGTTCATTTTCCTTGGACAAAAGTGACTGTGATTGTGGCCTCTCTTTAATATCCATCAAAATGTTGTGTGCTTCCACCTCACCCAATTTTTTCATGATAAAGTAACTATGAACCTTCTGTTTAGATCTGGGCTATGTTCACCTTTATGGATGAGAAGACCCTGGCATATTCTCAGCAAAATTAGAAAGTTTAGAATACAGAACTGTTGCAGTGTGTCACAGAACATTCTGAAATATAGCTAAAGTGCCTGGGTTAATTTTATAACCAACTGAGCATAAAATGGTTGATTGCAGCATTCAAGAGGAAAACATGAGATTAAAGAATTGATCTAATCTGCATTGTAGTTTGTTAGAAAACATCATGTATTTTAGTGGGCCTTAACATGTCTGGAGTTCAAAGGAAAATGAAATTCAAGCAAAAGGTTTAAAAATATGGAGAGCACAGTTCCATAGTAAACAATCCCATGAGCTCATGCTGTGCCCTTTCTTTTCCTGCCTTTGATGTTTCAGCTCCATTTTAATTGTACAGACTTGGTCCTGCTGCTTGTGAATTTGGTGGGAAGACCTCTCATCAACTTTGATTGTGCAAAAAATTGTTTTAGATTCTTACATTGCTTTTTGGGACAATGAGGTAGTTTTGTACTCTCACTGTGTGATGGAATCCTAAACTCCTCTGTATAGGAAGGAAGCAGAACCAGGTCTGTGTTGACTGACTTTCTGCTCCCAGGGACAGGAGGAGCAGAAATTTTCCGTCTGTTGTCCTTTTTCCTCTCTTCACCAAAATGCCAAAAGGAGACAAGCAATGGAGCAAAAATTATCAGTGGAGGTACAAGGGGAAGGAGCAAAGGAAAGATGGGGGTAGAGGGCTGCACTGAGTCGAAATAACACCATAAATTCTTAGAGATATTTAGGTTGTAAGGGAGCTTTGAAGTCCATGGCCCCTGCATTGAGCAGGGACATCCTGAACTACATCACGTTGCTGAAAGCCCCATTCAACCTGACCTTGAATGTGTCATGGTGGTGGCAGAGAGGAGGTGGCTCTGATGCCTCCCACACTGTGCTGGTGTTGTAGCACAGTATTTTTGAGGGGAAATGGGATACCCTTCCCAAAATTCAGTGTGACCCATTGTGGATATAATGCTGCCTCCTTCTTCTCAAAGGTGTGTTATTAGTTTTTACACAGAGAGCCATGAACACAAGATGTGTGATACACTGCCTACATTTCCAAATTGCTAGAGAAGGATTTTGACACCAAGCTTCCCTCCAGGAAAGGAAGGAAAAATAACACAGAAAAATTGTAACTTCACGTGTCCAGTTTGCATCTTCCTGAACTCCCTCATATTCAGAAAAGTACAACTTGCCTTGAATTTGACTCTGTGACTCAGACTCCTGCCAACCTCCTGGTCACTTCCAAAGGTGGTCTCCACTAAATTAGTAATTAGTTGACATGGCAGTTATTAACTGAGAAGAAAATCGTCTGAGGCTACTCCAAGAGCAGACTAATGGAGATGTGCCCTAATCTGTACAGATTGTTTGAGATAAAGGTTTACAGTGGTATAGAAAGGATTTAGGAAGTGACAGGGGAGGCCAGCATGTCCCAGCCCTGCCCGTGGCTGCTGCCATTGTTTTCTCACAGGAGACAGAAAGCAATGGGGCAGGAGCTGCAGGCACCAGGGAGTGCAGAAGCATTCAGAGGGAGGGGAGCAGAGGGGCTGTGAGCATTACACAGCTCATTACGGCTTCCACAAAGTCTGGCAGCATCACACACTTCTAATTGAATTTGGAATTGAGGTGATTTCCCAACACATTGTTTTGCTTGAACCTCTCCCTCAATTCCCCTTTTGCTAATTTATTAACAAATTAGGGTATTTGCTGTAGCAGATGAAGCAACTTGCATTCACAACTGCAGAACACTGGTTTAAAAATAGTAACAAGAAATGTAATAGCTCAAATACAGGGTGTCTACTTGGAGAGTAAACATGTCTTCAGTGTTAGCTCAGCTTTTAAAACAAACTCAGTAATTGCTTCCAGAGGTAAAATATTTGCAAGCTGTTATTACAGCACACATTCATTAAAGGGAAGGAAACACAGTTGTCTCTTCGGAGCAGGCAGACAGGAACAGAGAAAGCTGTGCTCCATAATTAATCTTCAAGAGCTGTCAGGTACCTGTACCTCTGACAACTCAACATTAAAACCTTATCAGTGGAGCATTCATCCATGCTGCTGTTTCCCAAGCCAGAAAAAGAGCTTGTGAATTTGTTAATTAATTTCTGGGAAACACCATGGGTCTGTCTCCAGAAGCAAATAGCCCAGGGAGATGTAAAGTGTCTTGAGCAGAGGATATAAACCTGCAAGTGATGTCGGGGTTTGAATAATGTGTATTCTTCAAAAGCAGTGGAAGTGGAGGGACTGTGCCAGCTAACTCATGTCCTTACACAGAGACATGTTTTTTCTTGAAAGTGGCTGTTTCACATCAGAGCCTGTGATCCTGAAGCTGCTAAAATTGACAGCCAGCTTCTTCACATCAGGATGAGTTGGATTGGAGACTGTCAGGAGATAACAGAGGCAGCACTTTGCTTTCTAAAGATTTCTTTAGGGTTATGCAATAGAACATATCGCTGGCTTTTGTTGTTCACAGAAACATCCCTCACAGACAGCAGCACTTCCGATGGTTTTAGTTCAACTTCTCCTGTCCTTGACATAATTTGAAACAATTTTGAACTAAAAATAACCAGGCAGGAAAAAATAACCAAAATAAAGAACTCAAGCAAAGCATAAATCTACATTGTTTCCCTCTCAAGGGATAATAATATGGTGATATGGCAGCAGGCCATAGCAATAATTGCCCCATATCTACACTGCACACATGCTGCATCAGAATGGCACATTTCTGTTCACAAAAGCACAACTTAAAATTAACTGGCAGGGGCTCCATATCACAGCAAGCTCAGTTAAAATTCTGATGCTAAAAAACACTCACTAGCACTGAAAACATCTGAAGCACACAGCCTGCTTTGGAGCTATTAGCATTTTCAGTGGGAACATGGTACATGTGAATGTTTTCATGTTTTACAGTAAACACTGGTCTGGATTAAACCTCTCTGGACTTCATTTTTGGCCAAGGGCTGCTTAGAATTTAGAAACTGGGCAACCCTTGGCTGGTCTGATTCATTCCAGTTGTGTAACATACACAGTACACAATGTTGTGATCCCACATGCACAGCCAGGGGCAATGCCTACCTTTTGTAGGAGCCCCACTGCCCATATCTCTTGCCCAGGAGGAAGACTTCATATTACAGCTGCAGTTTTTCCTGAAATGCTTTGAATCCCCACTGTACTGTACTCCAGCAAGATTGTCTCAGCAAAGGCTCCACCTCCACCTCTGTTAAGGGAAGGCCCCTACGGGCCCATGAACATCCATGGCATGACTGGGTAGTTTCTTTGGGGCCAGAGCCCCTGCAGGAATTGCCTGCTGGTTTTTTTATGAGAATCTGTAAAGCCAAAATTTGGCAAAAAGCAAAGAGAGACCTTCAGGGAGCTCCTACCCTTGTGAGCATCCTGCTGGTGGCCACCATCCCGACATTGGTCTGGAAACTTCTCCATTCAGCCCACGGGGAATCTGGGCTTTGTGACTTTCTCCTGAACTGTCTGCTGCTACCATCTGCCTTCAGGTCTGTCTTAGGAACCTGCTGTGGAAAGGAAGAAAAGATCTTCAGATTTCCAGGCAACTGCCCTTGTTTCTGCCATCTTCCACCCTCTTGTACATAGGTTCAAATTAAAAATATCGTAGGCAAATATTCTTTGACCAGGAGCAGCACCATATGGTTACCCTGGTTCTCTTGCACTCTATTTATTTATTTATTATTCAGAAGGAGCCTCTGTACAGAGGAAGGAAATTTTATAATGATTGTCTGCAAGGATTTCCAACCATCTGAATTCATGATCTGCAGGGATTATTTGGATGACTGTGAGAGTTATTTCATTTGTCCTCTACAGAGGAAGCTCAGTGACTCACTGTTTGAGGTATAACAATGATTTTTGCCAGATCAACTTCCCACAAAGGAGAGCATTTAGTGTAAACAGACCACTTACTGTGGGACAGGACTGTTTGCAGTGCAAGAGAGGACAGAATTTACTGCAGCAAATGCAAGCTGGAACGTTTCAGTCACTTGGGACTTCAAAATATCAGTGCAAGTGTAATTTCTGTAATTTGATTATTCTATCTCCTTTCAAAGTGCACAAGAAGAACAAAGCTTTTCCTCTTTTCAGGAGTCGTTTTGTGTTTAACGGTTGCTAAAATATTTTCCAGCTGCTCTCTTTTTATATAAATGTCTAGAAGTTTCTAGAAATGGATTTGTTGGCTTATCATTTCTGAATTATTTTTCCCAAACCAAGGACTGCAGCCTTGTCAGTGCTATCTAGACAGGCAAGGATATTTCAGCATCTTACTGGTGGAATTGATTATCTGCAAACCTGCCTTAATTTTTCTTATTTAGCTGTTTCCTGCATTGTACAAACACTGTTTTGTTATTTTTTTCAGAAAATGCAATCAGGTCGATTAATGACAATTCAATGCACCTCCCTTCCTTCTTTTCTGAAAGCGTCACCCTGATTGTTCTTCTCCTGTTCCACCCCGGAACCTCCTCTGTCCTAACTGCCTTCTCTGGGAGGATCACTAACATCTCATCCTGCTCACAACAGCTACTTAACCATTTTAAATAAACTTCCTTTTTTAAAGCAACTACTGAAGGGAAAAAGGCCTTAAACCTGTCACCCATTATTATTTCTCATTTCCCATCACATGTTAGACAAACTTATCTTTTATATCTTTGGAGAACATCCTTATCTTATTTTTCATTCCAGTTCCTTGTTGTATCTTATTCTGCTCTTCATTTTTGTCCCTATGTTTATAGTAGTCATAGGAATTCATCATGTCCAAACCCATTTGATTCAGGACTTCTGTCATGCAGGGCGGTGGCTTAGCTTTTCTCTGACAGATAACAGTAAGCAAAGACATTTTAACTAAAGTACCACAGATATTTTTGTAATTATATTTCTTCATTTTTATAAATAGACATGCAAAAGAGGAACAATTTGACCACTGAAAGCACATTTTATTCTGTATGAATACCCGAAACCTAACTGTATGATTAAACAGCAGTTCTAGCAAAGGTTGGACAAACCCAAACTCAAATATTTTCTGAGTACTTTCTGAATGTTTCCCACACTAGCCAGGAAACAGTACTTTTGACAGTTCTGAAGTGTTTCCATAATGCTGTTTTTCTCTGATATTTCTTATTTCCATGGTTTAATATGTTTTTATTTAAACAGAATTAAGAGTTTTGACAGTAGTTTTTTGCAATATTTCTCTAAGTGTGATTCAGAGCACAAATTGAGCATGTTCCAAATAGAATGAAAATGTAAAAGTCCAGATGCTTGACTGCCTTTGTGAGCTGAGGGCAAAGCTTGAGCCACCTGGTATTTACCAGTTTTATTGCCACACACTTCCCATCTTCAAAATCCTCTTCAGTCATTAACTGATCTCTCACAGCTCAGCTATGCAGGTAAAATTCTTTCTTCCTGCCTGGCAGGAAGAGACAAAATGATGCAGCGAGTTGAAGAGGCACAGAGGGAGTCCCCATCAGTGCCCCCATTCAGAACATGATTTAATTAATCTTTACATGAGGGTAAAAATGGCTGCATCTTCCCTTTTAGTCAATGAGTCATCCATCTCTTTCACATCTACATTGCATATCTTTGTCCTCTTGCTTTTTACAGAGAAATTCTACTCCTTTTTATTTTTGCATCTGCTTGGTCTCTGCTTTCCCTGTGAAAGCTGTGATGCAGGGAAAAGGATCCTGTGTCTTGCTCTGGGATAATCTGAGCATTTGTTGGCAGACAGGTTAAAAGCAAAGCAGAGAGATTTGGCACAAGACAAAGTCCTAGTGTTTGGTTGTTTGGAATTTTTTTTTATTGTTTCTAGGGGATTTTTTTCCACATCTCTTCTTGGGAATGTTTCACTTAGGCTGCCCTTCAGTCCAGGGAGAGAACAGGAACCCATTATATGAAAGCCTGAGGTTTGATGTTACAGCTATTCACAGGAAAGTGGGACTTTCCTTTTATTGTTCACAACAAACATTTTCCTTCATGAGTAGCATAATAGAAAGGCAGGTCTGAAGTTAGGGGGGAAAAGTGTTTTGCCCAACTTTAATCAGATATGAATTGCTTGTGAGGTTTTACAAGAAATATATTGTTTGAGCTGAAGAACACCAGCTGATAGTTCCTTTCCTTTTTGGATGCATCATTACTAAATAATTATGGCAGAAGATAAAGTGTAAGTACTCTAATTTCACAAAAAAGTATTTTTTTGTGAAATAATAAGTATTTCACAAAAAAACCCCAAACAAACAAAAAAACCTTAAAACCAACAAAAAAAGTTAAAAAATAAGTAATATCTTGTGGTGCTGGGTCTGTGCATATGGTCTGTCTCTGCTTGGGGGTGAACTGCTCTGTTCCTGGGTCTGTAGCACCTCTGCATGGGCTGAGCCAAGAAAAGTGATTCCTCTTCTCTGCTTGCAGGATTCACTGCTGACCCGGAGTCATTTCCCACCTGCTTGGCAGCTCTGTCATGAAACATCTCAGGGGTGTCCAGGTTAACCCTTTAACTGCCAGTTTTTCATCACCTGGCAGAAATAAATCCCTGTGCTTTTCAGAATCAAACATGACCCAGAACATGAAAATTTCAGCATTTTCCAAGCCTGGAGTTCTGTTAATCACAGGCAAAGCTTGATCCATTCCCACCATGCAGCCCCTCCTTGAATTCATCATCCCAGAGAAGGAGGAGTGTTTCCTCATGCTGACATTGAGAACCTCCTGAACCAGGGAAATGATGCAGAAGGAGCAGGAGAACCGTGGGCTCCCCATGCCCAAGCTCCACTCTCCAGCCTCTTCTCCACTCATGCTCTGAGATGTCTGATGGGAGTAGCTGAGCTGTGTTTTCCTGCAGCTGCTCTGTGGATCGGGATCACAAAGCCGTGTCTCTGGGACTGTCCCTCCTCTCTGGCAGAAACATATCCCTTCATGAACCTCATCCAGGGTGTGCAACACTCAGAGTTTACAGGATTGCTGAGCTTCAGCTTTAGCAAGAGCTCTGATCTGAGCTGACTTTGAATTCTGAACTGTTCAATCACCATTTCTGTAAATAAGGTGTTTTCTGTATTATACAAGTTATCTGTGCTCTCCTTCTCTGTATGCCCCATGTCTGCATAAGATGTTCATGAAGCAAGGAACAGTCTTTTCAGCAGATCTTGGGCTTTGCCTTCATACAAGCTGACCCTGAAAATCACTAAAGTTTTACATGTTCTCTACTAATTCAGGGAGGGGCCATGAATGGACATGTCTCTTTCAGAATAAACTGAATAAACTTTGTCAGCAAACAAAGAAAATAGCCTGTATAGGAAAGTTGCTAGAGGGGAAGAATAAAGCTGATCTAATTTAGGCAGATACAGAAAGGTGAAGTTTGGACATGTGAAGAACCATGCTAGACCTATATTTCTGGAAAGCCACTCTGTAGTGGAGAAAAGTTCATGGGGAATTATACAACTAATGCTTGACATACTGAAGAAAGCAGAACTAATAAAAGATGAATTGACTCTGTGTGACCACTGGATAAAAAACTAGTCAATGTTGAGATTAAAGCAGCATTTCAGCCCCCTGTGTTACAGCAGGAGCTGTTGGCAGGTGTCTATTTGGGTTCATTTCAGCAGCATGCTTAAAATACTTTACTGTATAATGTAAAAGGGGAGAAAACTATTTCAAGAAAATATTTTTTAAAAAAATGTAAAACCTTGCCCTAGGTTTTCCTCAGTGACCAAAGTGAAATTTTGCAAGACTCATTCTTAATTTGAAATTTTTTACCAAATATATATTGCAAAAAGCCTGCATAGGTTGTTCTTCAGCCATATATTGGATAGTCCTGTCATACAGAAAACACACTGGTAAAACTCTTGCCTTAGTGATTAGATGATATTAAAAAAAAGCACCTATTACTCATCTACCTATGGCAGCAGTTCAGAAGGACTTGGGCTATGATTCATACATAGAAATTCACTTTTACAAGTTTATGGAAATTTTGAAATATTTCTAATATATATGTTCTGGTAAAACAGAGTCAAGAAAAGCTGGAAGCCAATGAACCTCAAAAGAGCATTAAAAATATTATTCTTTTTTAATTTTCAAATACTTTTCCTATTCATAATGATTTAATAAAGTCATGCCAAAGATTAAATTGCACTAATTACATAATTTTTGAAATTAAACCTTTTTTAACTATAATCTAACATAGTATAATTAACACTGGCATGCACAACCCTTAATTAACCATGGAGATTTTACAGAACCTGATGATTTTAATGGGAAATTTCTTGTAGGAATATTAAAGTTACTATAGTGTAGGAAAGATCCTGTGTTAAGTAAATGCATGAATAATTTGCCTTCCAGCATTGCTCTCTAGAGGGATGTGTTTCTCTCTGTGCATCCTTTCCTAGGTGTAAATATTAGGAAAGCTCTCCAAGCAAAACTAAAGGCACAGAGTTAGCCTTATGCCAAAAATTATTTCCATGGTATCACAGCCCCACTTAAGAGGGCACTTGGCCATTTTTGCACATCCAGCAGGAGGGTTGGTCCACAAAGCTCAGCCTGCTCATTGATGTCACATTACTCCAAAAAACACATCCCAAACCAGGTCACACTTAAGATCGCACAAGAAGTCCCCTAAGGAAAGGAGCATTTGGCAAAAAAAAACTCCATCTTTTTCCTTGGTGTCTTGGTCATTTCAGTCATTCAAAAAGGATTTTAGATGGAGAAGATGGATCTAAGATGAAAGCTGAGCAAGGCTGGCTGCAAACAAACGTGTAGGAGGTTGTTTGAAGAGATGTCCTTCTCCTCAGTGTGGTTCCCACACTGACCAGTGCTACCTTCATGTGATCTTGGTGCTCTCCACTGTATTCTGTCAGGGACAAAGCAGAGACAGGAGGCTGCAAATGTCACAGGAGCCTACAGTGACCCAGCCTCCAATGCTCTCTGGCAGTTTTTCAGAGATGTTTTTCAGAGATGTTTTCCTGGGAGTGCAGGGAGGTCTCAGCAGGGCTGGAGGGAAGCAGGTGGCCCTGCCAAGTGTTTGTCACCTGATGTCCTTGACACACAGCAGTTCTGGGAAAGATGTCAAGTGAAAACAGAAAACAAGTCTGTATTCAGAATTCTGACCAAGCTGGTGCAAAGTAGATGAAGATGACTGGCCCAGCTCAGATCAGGGAAGTGGTGGAGCCACCATTCCTTGGAGGTATTTAAAGGATGTGTAGAACATGGCACTCAGGGACACGATTCAGTAGTGGGCTTGGTGTGTTAGGTCAGTGGTTGGATTAGATCTCAAGGGTCCTTTCCAGCCTAAACGATTACATGATCTGCTGTCTGATTTGCCCAAATACTTTCCTGAGCCTAATTTGTTACCATCTCCCTCCTCTCCTAAGCCATGCAGACCTTCCCAGAAAGGAATGAAGGACTGTTCTCATCATCCAGCAAGGAAGGGCACCTCTCCACCTGCAGCACCACGTCCCTGTGGCTGTCTCACACAGGCAGCAGGCTGAGAACAGCACTGTCACTCTGCTGTTACATGGCACTGAAGAATGTCTCTGACTTGCAAACATTCTTTAATGTAACACCAAATAAGACAATAAAGTATTACAGGGAATGTGGTGCAAAAGACAGATGTCTCACATCAGTCAGGCAAAAAAAGCACTCCAGCCACAGCAGTCTTAATGAAAATACTCCAGAAATACCATGTTTCAGCCCAGGTTTGCTATTGGGTCATAAAAAAATCCTTATAATCAAGCAAATAAAATGTTATAAGTAAGTAACAAATACATAAAGGGCATTTTTCGCACTTTGGTCTTGAAATGCACTGATGATACACAAATGAAGGTGCATTTCAATATAATGGACAAAGTAAAGGCTCTTTTTTGGAGTATGTAACATGCTATTTCACACATGGTTGGGTTTTTTTGAGAGAATTAGCATGTTTATTATTTATGCAATACATAGCACCTACCCATTCCTATCAATATTCTGTGCAGACACAGAAGTGAAATATTTGTTCAATGCATATCAGCCCCTGTCCCCAGAAGTGTAAATATGCCAGCAGGAAAGCCAGGCTCAGGGAAAAGAGGCCAGACATGTGCCCTGTGCCATGGACAGAGTCTTTGTGTCAGGAGTATCATGACCCAGTTTCACCTTTTCTGCACATTCTAATAAGCCAGCAGCAGTCTTCCACCCTGTACCACTCTGGGCAAGCCAAAAATAGCACAAACACTCAGCTCTCTCACCTTCCTTTTAAAAGCTTTCTTCTTCCACCTTCCTTTAAAAAGATTTCATCTTCCCCCTCTGTTTTTCCTAGGGGAATGGCTATCATGATGTTTTTATCTTAGTTACTATTTTTTCGTCTTTATTTCTGATTTCATTTCACCTCTGCCAAAGTGTCACAAATTGAATTGCCAGGGTTCCTCCAAGCAAGTCCAGCTCCTGCTGGGAAAGAGGCTCTTATATACAGATAGATACCATGGATTGGTGTCACAAACAGCTGGAAACAGCAGTGTGAGCCAGGGTGGGAGCAGGGAGGAGATGAGCCACCCATTGTTGGACAATATGAGCACCAACTACAGCAGTCAGGAGAGCAACAGTCACCCTAAGGTCAGCTTTGACAGGACTTTGAGAAACCTGATCCAGTGAAAAACTTAATGGCATGGTGGTTGGAATAAAGTGATCTTTAAAGATTCCTTCCAACCCAAACCATTCTATGATCCTCTCAAACTCCATCCTAATCTCCACATTTTGGTACAGAAGCAGCCCTATCTAGCTTCTGTGAAGCATCCACCCTGCAAACCCAAGAATCACAGCACTTGTTTATAGCTTCAAAGGAAAGGTGCATTTCTACCCCAAAGGCACAGAGCATTTTGCAAAGGAGAATTATGCTGCTTCTGAAGCCTGCTGTTTGCACACAAGTAAAGAAGTGGGCATTGTCCTGGAATGAGCACACAATCTGTTTTGCAGACCCAGGTCAGGCAGAAGAGGTTTGTTTCTGCTGCTATCAGAGAGAAGGCAGCCATCCGTATGATCTGATGCAAAATAAAAGTGCTGGGGCTTTGTACATTTACAGAAGATAAAAATTGCCCCGAGAAAAGGCATGGGAAGAAACTTTGTTAGAGCAGATGTGCCCCTGCCTCATTGGTAACTCAGGGACTGCAGCCCCGTGGCCTCAGCACAGCTCTCTTCAGCCTGTTCCTCTTGCTCCAGATGCTGCTGTGTCCTCGAGCATCTTCCAGGCCAGTGTTCACATTATGTATTATTTCACAGTGCTGAGATTCCAAGCAGAGCTCCTGTTCAAGGGGGAAGGATCTGTCCCCTGGCTTCCAAGGATACTTCAAATTACGTTTCATTTCTTCATTCTCTGTCCTGCACAACAGATCCATAGCTAAAGATGGGGCAATGTTGGAACATTTCTTAGAGAGAAGAGCAGGTATCAAGCTGGCAGAGTAAAACATCTCCTGTGCTGAGCTGTGTACAGGAGCCAGACCACACCTCTGTGCTGCCCATGGACTGTATTGCAAAAAAACCCCCTCAACTGCATGGACAAAGCTGGAAAAAACCTACAGGAGAGAGAGAAAAAAAAATAAATCAATCCCTTCTTGAGCTGCATCGCTCTGTCAGTAGATGGCTCTGCAAGCCTTGGTGCTGCCTGGTTAAGCACTGAGCTGTGCCCAGCTGGGGCTCAGGATGGGCGGGATGCAGCTCCTGCTTTCTGCCTGGAGGTGCCCCAAAACCTGCAAAAACCCACGGGTTTTGCCTGGCCACCGCTCTCCCTGTCATCTTTCCCTACCTGACCTTATTCTTTTCTAACTGATGCCCATCCCACCCTGCTGGCTCCGGAGCCCAGGATGAGCAGAGTCATTCCATCAGTGCCCATCTCAGCCTTGCTCCCACATTCTCAGCTGAGCGCTGGTGGCTCTGGCAGGGTGGGTACGACAGCACAGCAGCTCCGGCAGTCCTGCCCTGCTGCCTGCAGCATCCCGGGCTCCTCAGCCTCTCATCGCATCCCTGGGAGCGCTGGAGGCTCCGCAGCTGCCCACAGCACACCCTCGGGCACTGAGCGGGTTAAGCCAGCAGCTGCCATTCGCCACTGCGGAAAATACAGCTCGGAACAGAGGCTTGTATCGTCCCTTCCCGTGCCTGATGCTGGAAGCCTCTAGAGGTCCAATCTGCTTGACTTTTTCCTATCTGGCCACTCAATTTACTGGAGTTTGTCTCCTGTGACCGTGCAGAGTCAAAAATTGTGTTTCATAGAGAGCACATTTAGGTTGGGGATGCAAGCCAAAAGCACTCCTATGGAACGGCACAGGCTTGGAGCAGTCAGGGAAAAGTGCATCCTTTCCAGCTAGAGCAGATTGCTATGGAGATATCAGGGAGATTTGTCAAGGGTGACAAATGCCTGGGTTGTTTAAATCATGTAAACAGATTTTTACCTGCACAGCAGCATCCAGGCTGGCAAAAGGGGCTGCAGCTTTACCTGCTATCTAAACAAAGTGAGCTTGTTCTCGAAAATTAGAACCATAGAATCATTTAGGTTGAAAAAAACCCTTAAGGTCATCAAGTCCAACCTTTAACCCAGCACTGCCAAGGCCAGCACTAAACCATGTCTCCAAATGCCACATTTACACAACTTTTAAATACCTGCAGGGGTAGTGATCCCATCCAGCCCCAGAGACTCCTATTTGTCTGAATGGTGTAGCAGATCACGATCACTGACCATTTCCCCTTGGATTTGGGGGGCTTCATTCTGCTCCTCTGTTTTCCAGCTCAGGGCCTGGCTGTCTGGAGAACAACTGGTCTTAAAAGACTTAAAGACTGAGGTAAGAAAGGCATTAAGTACCTCAGCCTTTGCCCCTACATGTCCCCTGGATCCAATAAAGGACAGAGATTCTCTTTAGCCCTCTTTTTGTTGTGCATATATTTACAGAAACATTTTGTATTGTCTATTACAGCAGTAGCCAGATTAATTTCTAGTTGGTCTTTAGCCCTTGTAATTTTCTCCCTGCATAAACTCACAACATCCTTGTAGTCCTCCTGAGTTGCCTACCCCTTCTTCCCAAGCTGGTAAACTCTTTTTTTCCCCTGAGTTCCAGCCAAAGCTATCTTTTCAGGCAGGACAGTCTTCTCCTCCACCAGCTCATCTTCGTCACATGGGGACAGCATGCTCCTGCAGTTTTAGGATTTCCTCCCTGAAGAATGACCAGCCTTCCTGGACCCCTTTGCCCTTCAGGAAAAGATTTTTGTTCTCTCCCTCACCACACAGGGTATGATTAAAAAAGGTCTCTGAAGTTGCTTAGGCAGGGGATGGCACCATTTCTACACTGAAGAGGCAGAGAGAATTTTTCCTCAGAGGATTGAAGCTGACTTGAAGGAGGTTGCCTGTGCATGGGGGGCTTGGTCATGTCATTGGATCTGGGCTGAAAAGATCCCCCCTTTATCCATGCTGAGCCCCTTCAAAGCCCTTCCATCCCCAAGAGACACACATTATTCTGCCTGTGCAGAGCATTTCTCAGCTGGAACCTCAGCCTCAAACTGGTACTACAACCCTGCTATCAATATTTTGTGGTTCCTTTTTAAACCCTGCTGCCTTTCCTCCCACTACCTACACTTTTCTATTTATTTCCTCTATGTCTGGGTGTTCTCATTTATGAAGATAAAAGCCATGGAGAAGTGAAAGTGAGAAACTTTCCCACTTGAATTTCCATAAAGGCAAATCCTTGACCCTGAGCTGCCAGAGAAGATCCGTGCACGGTGGCAGCGTGCCTGGTCCCAAGGAGGGACACAAAGGCCCCATCTGTGTGAGTGCAATATACAGGCACTGGTGCCCTGTTGTCTGCACTCTTGTCTTGGTGGGACAGCCCTAGACACAAATTTGGCCACAGCTCTGTCCAAGCAATTCCTGGGGTGGATTCAGGACTTAACCCAACACAGGAGCCAGCCCCAGCAGCAAATTGGATGCATACATTCCTTTACAAGGTAAAAGTGTAACAGTATGGATGCAGCCTTATCATACCGTGCAACCTCAAGGTCAGAGGAAAGGAAGAGTTTTATAAGATAAAACTGAAAGTGATGATGCTTCAAAATGGAAATAAAAATGTTCTCTCTCAGCAATGCTGGGCTTTGGCTCCCTTGACAAATTCCAGACAAATCAAGGCAAGAGCATGCTCATTTGGACTGACAGTGGCTGAAAGCCATTCCTTCAGGGAAGCTGGCACAGCCTGCCCAGCACACAGAACAAACCATGCTCTGCCTATTCCCACCTGCCCACCAGAGCCCTGCATTCAGCAGGGTCAGCTTCTCCAGGGGATGTCCCATGGGCACTGCAGGGCACCATTTGGAAGGGAAATGTAAAGAGCTCCAGCTCACATGCACTGTAAAAATAGCTACATCCATCTACAGAGTCACTGCCCTGCTTTTCAACTCAGTCCCACAAGCTCCCTGGAGCTACAGCTCCCATACAGATCTGACTGTGCAGAACCTGTGTCCGCACCGCTACCGGGCAGGACTGTGCTCCAGGCATCTTAGTGCAGACCACTTCAGGGACCAGTTTGGTGGAAATGTGGAGTGTGAACTACAGCAAGAGAGGCACCAGGTGCCTTCCCTTCTGTCCCACCTGCTCTGTTTTGGCAGATGGTCACAACAGGGTAGGACAGCAACAGGGACAGGCACCACGGCTGGATTGGGCAGCTGATGTGTCACAAGAGTCCAGACTCCAGGATGAATCCCAGGAATTCCATCCCCTGAATACAATTATCATTTGGGAAAGCCACTCAGCCACTGCAGCCATCACCAGGGGACTTCAGTGACTGCTCACATTTCTGCTGTTACCACAAAATTTGCAAAAGGCCCCAAGATCTCCAGAGCAGCCCTGTAGTTCCAAAAGGGTTGCCCAAGCCATGAGCAATCTGAGCTGCTGGGGTTGCCTGGGCTGTTGCTCCCTGAGATCCTCAGCCTTCCCATGCCTCACTTCCTCACTACTGAGGACAGGGAAGGAGACATCCCCCTGCCATTGGACCAGGGTGTAGGAGGAATAAATAACCCCATAACTCAAACCAGGACAGCCTGCATAGTGTGAGGGCAGTGCTTCAGTGGCCAACTAGGAATGAACAGCATCTTCCATCTCCATGTGCCCTCCAGCCACCCTTTCCCCTTTTCCTGGTTCCCATCTCCTTCCCACTGAGCTGAGCTGCAAACCACTGCTCTCCCCTTGCCTTGGCAGGCTCCAAACTGACACCTTGGTCAGAACCTGTGCTGGGGCCCTTCTCCCCAGGCTCAGTCTTGTTGAAAATCCAAGCAAACAGTGGCTGGCCCCTGTGCTGGGTTTTATCATTACTCATACAGCTTGGGCAGGATAGGACAGGGTAAAGGTTGCACAAGGAAGATGCTTGACACCTTGTAAAGGGCCAGCCTGAAGAGCACTAAAATCTTGGGAGGATCTATTGCCTAAGGATGCCTTCATGACTCACAGCAATGAAAAGGAGCCTTGCTCTCTGTACTGAGCCCTAGGCTGGCATACAAAGGCATCTCAAATCCATCCTGGGTTGGGCTGACTGGTAAATGGCAAAGTTCTCAGGTATTTCTGAGTGAAAGGTGTGTTTGATGACTAGGCTTTAACGTGTTAATGCCTGCTGTGCCCTGATGTGCAATGTGTTCACTATTTTAGAATTAGCCCCCAAGATTTGTTTCAAATCAGCCCTGAAGGATAATAGCTTGTGTCTAAAAAGCCTTCATGTGTCAGTTTGTTTCAGGACCCTCACTGTGTTATAAATCAAGGACTGAAATCTGTAATCAAAAGCTCTGCTGAGCCTCCACTTTCCTTAAAACATTTCCCTCCTTGAGCATAATCTTCACATCAGCAGCGGGGAATGCATCAGCTCCTTCATTGCTGAGCAGCACCAGCACAGCTGTGCATGGCTGTGATTTTAAGTTCTGATAAGGAGCTGCTTTCTCAGCAGTAGAACCCTTGTCTCTGCTTAACCAGCCACATTTACTCCTGGCAGGAGCCCCCAGTCTCAAATTACCATTGGGATGGATACCCTGGGCTTGTGCACAACGAGGGTGGAGGAGCAGGAGGAGGGGTAGCAGCTTTTGGGTTTGTGCTCACAGCAGCTCCTGTTGTGTTGGATGGTTGGAACCTGACCTGTCTCAGAGACACTCAGCAGCAAGAAGAAAGAAGTGGGAGTATTTATGTGGTTCAGACTGGCTGCCCATGAGTGCAGAAATTAAAGGGATAAAAACACTGGGATGAAATGTTTGTTCATCCATACCAGTCTCATTCCCAGCCTTCTCTGCACCTATGTGCTCTGCAAGCATCAGATAACTTCATGTGTGCCTGGCTAAATACACTGAAGGGCATGAAATTGGTTATTCCTTTTCCTACCAGTCCTCCTTCCCTCCCAAAACCTCCATCATTGGCCTTCTTCAAAATCCCATGTCAGATTCTGAGGATCTCTACAATAAAATAACAAACCAAGCAACCAGTAGAAAGTCTCCATGTACTTGTAGTACTGAACAGAGGCATCTGCCATGGTCTCTCCTGGCAGCTGCCCATCCCCTGAGCAGCCCTGAGACCCCTGGGAATTTTGTTATTTTAATCCAAAAGCTGCCAGGTATCTTGGAATCCAGATTTGCTTTCAAAAAAATCCAGTGTTTTCAAAACAAAACTGCAGGATTTTGGTTTCTTTAATGTTGTTTGAGGTTCCCTTCTAATCCCACATGAAAATAATTCTGTAAATCCCAGTATAATTTCAAGGAAATGGGGCTTCCCAGTCAGCTCTGGCACTGTCAGCCCTCTCTTACCTCCTCTCTGTTGTGCCTCCAGTTGCTGAGACTTGGAGGCACCACTGTGCTGGTTTTAGGGAACACTCTGCCAGTTTTCCAGAAGAGCAAAAAACGAGGTCTTAAACTAAGCCAAAGTCCAGGACTTTCCATATCATTCTATGTCATTGCTTCCAGAAGCTTCCTCCCTTTTCCCTGTTAAAGATGGGCTCTTGTTGAGGCCTTCCCCTGGAGGGACTGCTGCAGGGCTGTAGCCACGTGTCAGAGCCTTACAGGGTGTAGGATGATCCAGACCTACTGAGAGCAATAACCACTGCAACACCCAGTCAGCCTGAAATGGTGCAGATAGTCCCAGGCAAAATAAAATTCTCTGTTTCCTTAACTGGAAACTGGAGATAGAGCTGCTAATTCCAGTACTGATCAACTCTGCCATTAGTCTGAGGGAAAAAAATTAATATAATTGCTTTTAAGAGCTGGGGACTGCAGAAAGACTGGTGGGATAATCAGTAATCAGTGACAGAGCAGTTGTACCATGGCCTGTCTCTCTTCCAACAACGTAGGATGAATATTGCTCCATGCAGTGGGATGTACTGGAGAACAAGAAACACAGGCAGTGCCTATAGAATGGGGACTCACTGTGTCTAGGAGAGGATTTGAGGGATTTAGGGGGATCATCTGTACCAGCTCTCAGTGTGATGTTGCAGCAAAAAGGACTGAGACTGAAGAACAGATGGGAAATCTGTGCCTTAGTCAAACACAAGCTGTTGGACTCAACAGGAGGAGCTGGTTACATCTTATAATTCTGTGTCAAACAAGAAAGCAAATGAGATGTTCCAATGGAGTGTAAATTTTTGATTTGCCAAGGGTCACACGTGATATTTATCATAAAAAAGAAATTTGAAGACGTCTGTGAAGCCCTGTGGCCAACATCCATCTTCTGAATCTTTCTCTCTCTTGAATGAGAAATATCAAACAGTTTTCATTGCTTTTCCTTTCTTTCCTCCCTTAGATTGGAGTGGGCTGCCTGGGAAAGCTGTGGTTGTGAAAGGCTGCTCCCAGAACTGCTATTGGGAAAGCTTCTTTTGAGCAGAAATTCTGATTACAGCACAACCTTGTCCTGCTGCACTTTGTACTCAATCCTGCCTGAATCCTACAGCACGAACCTTTGCAGATCCCACTGCACCCACTGCCATGTGAAACATCAGTCTCACTCCAAGGGCTCTCCTGGTCCCTGCTATAATTGTCCTGGTTCTCACATAATTTGCTCTGCCTCACTGCCCTGCAGTAGCAGTGGGTCACCAGCGAAATGGGCTCAGAGCTAGGATTTGGTTTGGAAAAACATGCAGAAGGAGGAATGCTGCTGGTGTGCTGGCAGCACTCGTTAACTCAATGTCAGAGCTGCTCCGCCAGGGACGTGGGAAGTGACATGTGGTTCATCTGGAAGCTTGGCAGCACTTTCCCTGCAAGCAGTTCAGCTGTGCTCCTCAGGGAGGGAGGAGGAAGTGTCCTCATTTCCCCGCGAGCACGAGGCACAGTGCACTTCCAGCATGTGTGCATGAGAGCTGCACCTTCACCTGGGGATGGGACCAAGGGACATTTCCTTCCCTCTTACAGAAACACACCACAAGGGAGATATCGTAGCAATACACCAGAGATCAAAGATGTTTTTCTACTAGAGAGCAGGGAAGAGAAGGGTTATAAGGTCCTTTCCCATCCAAGCCTTTGGGAATTCTGCTGGAGTTGCAGAGAGCCTCTGTGCTCCTGCTGGCCAAGAACTGAGCTGCCTGGGAGGGACAGGAGCTGCTCCAGGGAGCAAAGCCATGGACAGGGATGCTAGCAGGTTCCTTGCAGTGTGAGACAGACCCTGGAGAGCAGCAGGGAAACCATGTGAGTCAGCAAATTCACCTTCTCAGTCATTGCTGTGTTCATGCTCTCAGCTCCTCCTTCACATGCCTTCTCACCCCCAGCTCTTCAGCACAAAGCCTGAGCCAATGTCACCACAAAATCAGGGAAAGCCCAGAGACGTGTGGCTCATCTCCCTTTGGTGAGGTCTCCATGCTGACCTGCTCCTGTAATCAAGGAAATTGCAGCCTCCTCATCTGGACCAAGGATGGCATTCATTCCCAGGAGAAGAGGGAGGAGGAGTCTGGTTTCCCCGGGCTGCTCCCTGTAAGAGACCTGCTGAATCCTCAGCAGTTTTGTTACAGAGCCTGTATAAGCAGATCTGCTCAATGAAGAGGATGGACAGAGGGCTGTATTCCCATTTCAAGGTGTCCATTGCTGTTGTGTGACTGTCATTCCTCAGTGTGGCCTTGGAGATGTCAAGCTGGGCAGTGGGGGGGAGGGAAGCATGAGAAGTTTGTTGGGACACCCATTTCTCAGGGAAAGGGAGGTGTCTTCAGCCCAACAAGTCTGAGGACTGGGATGAAGGGATGATGGAAGGAAAATCTCCTGCTTGCTACTTTCAGGGGAGTGCTGAGTATTCCATTGCTCCATGTGCCAGGACAAGGTGGGGCAAGCCAGTTGGGCCACTGGTCCCTGAAGGACACTGTGCCACAGCCAGGGCTGCAGCCATGCCCTCTGCCTGGGCACTAGGAATTCTGTGGCTCTCTCTGGGCCAGCTCCCAGCTCCCTGAGCATTCTGTCCTCCAATATTGTCTTTCTCTCCCTCTATCACACACATTTTTGGCATTACTGATGCTCATTCATTTTTAACACTGAATACACTTTTCCTGCCCAAAGCCTTTCATAAATGTCAGCTAATGAAGCCTCTGTGCTCCCCTCAGGGGCTGGCATTGGGCATGATGATCCCTGTACCAGGGATTTGCCCAAGAGCATGACACAGATCAGCTCCAGAGCTGGTCTTGAGCCTGGAGCTGGAGACCCCCAGGGCTGTGCTCAGGCCAGACAGGTACGTGTGGAGCATCCTACCCCTTCCCCTGGGAAGGACACACACAGATGGTGGGTAAGGTTTTCACCCCGGGTTAGGGGACAGAGGACTGATGGTCTGTAAGGGCTGAGCTGCACACCCAAACTGCCACAGCAAATGTAAAACCACATTGGGCTACAAACTGAAAGAGGGGAAACTTAGGTTAGATATAAGAAAGAAATTTTTTGCTGTGAGGGTGGTGTGACACTGGAACAAATTCCCCAGGAGGGCTGCAGATGTCCCAGCCCTGGAAGTGGTCAAGATGAGGTTGGATGGGACTTAGAGCAACCTGGTCTAGTGGGAGGTCTCCCTGCCCATGGCAGGGGTTTGGACTTAGATGATCTCTGAGGTCCTTTCCAACCCAAAACACACTGTGATTTTGTGAGATACAATATAGAGGATAAGAAGTGTGGTCCTGCCTGTCTGTACCAAACTTGTCAGCTACAACTGCAGCGGTGTTTTGTTCCCAGCAGAGACCATTAATCACACAAATTAAGGTTCTGAGTAGCAGTTCCCTGGTAAAGGATGGGTGTTATTAGCTCCAAACCCCTGTGTCTGAAAGGCAAAATAGTTCACCAACCTGTTCCTGTTGATTTGGTGTGCCTGGCCCAGGGGGTGTCCCAGAACCAGGAGCTATTTGCCTTAATCATTATCATCATTATTATTATTACTAATATTTTTATTATTGTGGCAGTGTCCTCTGTGCCTGCCTGCAGTTTCCTAGAAAGGGCAGATCACTAAAGCATTGGAGGAACTGCAGACAGTGCAAGCACAGCTGGAGGAGGTGGAAGAGCCCTTCTGTGCAAAAATGATTCCTATTTTCCAGACAGCTACTTTGCTTCCAAGTGGCAGCTGGATCACATAAGGCAAAACAAGGAGCAGGAGCTGCTCTGATCTGCTGCATGGAGCTGGGGCATCTCTCCACTGCAACCCAGAGGTTCCAAGGATGGCTCAGCACAGAGGGATGCCTGTGCCTTCAGGCTGCTCTGCACATTTCCAGCCAAGCCCATTGAAGGATACCTCACTCTTTATGTCAAACTGTGCTCAATGTGTTTTCTTTCCTAGGTGGCATTTCGGGAAATGCATAAATGTCACCGGTGTGTTAAATGAAAGATAGATGAAATACAGTGAAAGCCCCATAAAAATGAAATGTGTGTATGTCTAAGCCTCCCTCTTTTCCACTCACATTTTTCTTTCTTTTCATCTAAAGTGGAGCAGCTACAGTAAGAGCAAAACCAGCAGGAAGGAACTGGGCAGACAGCAGGTAAGGAGCAGGGCATGTCAAGTAATTTCCCTAAGCCCAGCAAGTCTATGGGTTAAAGTGGTAAAATGTGTCAGTGCCAGCATGACCCAGGTATAAGGTGTGTTTAATCAGAGCAGCAGACTCAAGCTGTCCTCTCCCCTCCAGAGCAGGGTGTGCAGGGGCTGGCCATTCCTGCAGCTCCTCACCACAGCCCCACACACCTCCTGCTCTCCCCAGTGGTCCCAAGGGACTGCATCCCCCAGCTCCATGTGTAACAAGGGGTAGCAGGGATGCTGGATGTGTTTGTCATGGTTATCCAGGAGCAGGAATGCTGTAGACATCACTCCCAGTGCTGTCCCACTGCTTTTCAGGTCAGCAGGAGCAAACCCACAAAGGATTGTGTGCCAGGGCTTGGGCTGCTTAAAATCCTTCTGAATGGGATGCTGTAGAGCGACATCAACTATAATAGTGGTGCTTTTAATTGTCCCACAAGTCCTTCCAGTGCCTTGAGTCACACCATTTATTTGGAGTGTCAGTGAGGGGAAATGCACAATGGCACAGGGTGCCCAGAAAAGCTGTGGATACCCCACCCCTGGAAATGTCCAAGGCCAGGCTGGATAGGGCTTAGAGCAACCTGGGCTAGTGGGAGGTGTCCCTGCCCATGGCAGGGGTCTGGAACTGGATGTTTTTTTAAGGTTCATTCCAACCCGAACCATTCTATGATTATATAAATAACACACATTGGGCTTTCCTGGGTGAGGCCCATACAGGCACTGCAGTACCAGGAGCTGCTGCAATGGGGTGGGGCAAACCCATGTATTGGGTTGGCATGGCCAGGTTTTGGTGGAGCTACAGGAGGCTGCCAGAAGCTTCCCCCATGTCCAGCAGAGCCAATCCTGGCAGCTCCAGGACCAACCTGCTGCTGGCCAAGGCCAGGCCAATTAGAAATAGTGAAAACGACTCTGTAATAACACATTTACAAAGAAGAAAAAAAAGTTACTGGGCAGGTGTAATTGCAGCCAGAGAAGAGCAGAGTGAGAATGTGTGAGAGGAACAGCCCTGCAGACACCAAGGTCAGTTCAGAAGGAGAGGCAGGAGCTGCTCCAGGCACTGGAGCTGAGATTCCCCTGCAGCCCCTGGAGAGGATCATGGAGAGGCAGCTGTGCCCTGCAGCCATGGGGTCCATGGGGAGCAGAGATCCATCCACCTGCAGCCATGGGGTCCATGGGGAGCAGAGATCCATCCACCTGCAGCCATGGGGTCCATGGGGAGCAGAGATCCATCCACCTGCAGCCATGGGGTCCATGGGGAGCAGAGATCCATCCACCTGCAGCCATGGGGTCCATGGGGGGCAGAGATCCACCTGCAGCCATGGAGGAGCCCCCACTGAGGCAGGTGGATGCCTGGGAGGAGGCTGTGACCTCATGGGGAGCCTGTGCTGGAGCAGGGTCCTGGCAGCGGCCTGTGGAGAGAGAAGACCATGCTGGAGCTGGTTTCCTCATAGGACTTGTGACCCTGTGGGGTCCCAACCTGGAGCAGCCTGTTCCTGAAGGACTCTACCCTGGGGAAGAGTGACCCACAGTGCAGCAGTTTGTGGAGAGCTCTTGTCCATCTTGTCCACAGGAGCGACTCATGCTGGAGAAGTTTCTGGAGAACTGTCTCCCATGGGAGGGACCCCAAGGTGCAGCAGGAGAGAGACTTCTGTCCCTGAGCAGTGGGAGAAGCCACAAGTGATGAACTGACCATAATCTCCACTCCCTGTCTCCCTGAGATGCTGGGGGAGGAGGTAAAGATGGGAAAGAGGGAGAGGTGGGGGGAAGATATTTTTAAGGTCTGATTTTACTTCCCATTACCCTGCTCTGATTTTGTTATTCATAAATTCAATTACTATTTCTAATTCAAGTCTGTTTTGCCTGCAATGGTATGGGGTGAGCGATCTCTCTCTGTCCTTATCTCCACCCATGAACCCTTTGTTACATTTTCTCTCCGCTGTCCAGCTGCAGAGGGGTGAGATAGAGAGGCTTTGATGAGTGCCTGGCATCCAGCCAGCATCGACCACACACGCCCACAACCTTAGCTGGCTGCAATTTGAAAATTAAACACACAAACAAAAAGGTGCAGCAGATATTTAGTATTTAGGTGGTGTGTAATGATGCAGAGCTGTGTGTGTGCCTGGGGAAGTTAGAGGGGGGTCTGTAGCTTTGATTTCCTGGACCATATGTTACCCCAGATTTGCCAGGGAGGAGCAGCAGTGTGCAGAGATGGACGCGCTTAGAGGACAATGTTTATTCCCTGAGACCTCATCTCACCCTGCAGGATTATGTCGGATAATCCCAGAGTGATAATGGGAGTGATTTTTGCTTCATCACCTTCTTTGCTTCAGCCTTGCCGGCAGGGGAGTGGTTATATCACATCCTGACCTCAGCAAAGCAGGAACACTTCTGTTCCCAGTCACAGCCATGGAAACAGTTTTCTAGGGTTTTTTTTATTTATTTTATTTTCATCTCTTCAGCCTGAGGTTGCTCTTACTACAATGAGTCACTGGGTGCACATGTAAGAGACAGTACTTGGCTAAATGCACAGAGTAGCACAAAGAAATACAAAAATGTACCAGAAATCTATATATTTACACTAGATTTCACTTCTGGTGATTTCAAGCTGTTCATCAAGCCAAAGCTCTTTTTTGTACCTGAGCATTTGTAAAATCAATGTGTACAGCCTACAAGCAAGTGTATGTGAGCATATTCTTGTGATCCCACGATTTTTACTGCTTTCCTGGAATTACCCCTCTGTGAGTCCAGAGCAGATGTTGACTTCATACTTCTAATAATTCCACCAACCGTCAGCCTTGCATGCAGACAGGGTGTAATTTTTTTTTGTTGTTTAAATTGGACAGAATACAAAGAGAGGAAAGAATTTGTTATCAACAACGAAAAATGAGAGTGTTTTTTCACACACAAGTGTGTGAAAAGCCAGAAGGCAAAGCGGAGATGGGAATCTGGTGCCTTGGAAAGTGTGCGAGCAGTTTTATGTGTCAGTCATATTTTACTGTCTTGTCCACTGTGTCATGAATCTCTGCCTGTATCTGCATGTAAAAATGCCACAGCCTAATTATTAGCTATTAATTATATGCTGGATTCAAGTGAGAATTACCATAATGTGCCACAGCATCCATAAATATGAGATCCAAGAGGGGCAGAATGGCCTTTTGTTTCCCTCTGCAGAATTTTATGCATGACCCAGTTTTTTTCTAATACTGCAGTGGCAGGAGAGACATAGCATTGTTTGTTCCACACAAAATGGGGAGGGGGAAGGGCTCTATTTTGAAATGTACAGTAAATAAACTCTTGCATTGCAGAATAAGACCAGAGAAAGGATGCTCGAGTCTCTTGCTCCAGACAGCAACATTTGCACAGACATCTCACAGTTAATTATAATACTTCCCTGATCAGTCTGAGGCCAATCTCAGATTCTAATTTTCATTTTAAATAGCCCTCTGCTACATTCTGGGTCTCCTGTTTGCGATGCAGGTTGGCTTAACCTGCTGGTTTGGGTGGAGACCTGTGAGCCCCAGCCCCTGGTGCCTGCAGGGTTTGGAGGGGCTTGGGGTTTCCTGGGTGGAAGTGGAAAAGAAGAGGTTTCAGTGCTTAGGCTTGGATGCCTGTGGGACACCAGAGGTGGGAGGTGCATAATCCTTGCCCCCAAACACCTGATTCTTCAACCTGTGTGGTCACTAAGATGAGCAACGAGAGGAAAGACAGCCAATTCTGCCTGGAAATGAAGATTCTGATGGCTGAATTTTCACAGCTGAGAACACCCCACCCTGGGCGGAAAACTGTAATTACAGGAGATGGGGAAGGACCCAGTTTTCTTAGAGAAATTACAGTGCTGGTCTAAGGGTGACTCAACAAAGGAAAAAGGGCAATGCACTGATTATCCATCTCCCCCAGGAGTCTAGGAGATAAATAAATACACCGTGAATGCTAAAGACACAGTCACAACAATGACAAAATGCACAGAGAATGCACAGCACAGAAACCTATTTCTGTCCTTATGGAGAAAATCTGGGAAGAGCAGAGGAAAGGAAGGCAGCCCCAGAAGGGCTTGCAGCAGGGCCTGGGATGTGGTGGTGGCAGGAGAGCTGAGGAGGAGGAGGAGGTGGGAGAGGTTTTTCCAGCTATCAACAGCAGTGAGAGCGAGGGACGTTATTTTAATTACCCACGACTGGAAATGAGACAGAACCTCAGCCCAGTGAATCCCTAGGATGCTGGGGACAACATTTCAGCTCAGATGGACAAACAGTACATTCATCAGGCTCTGACCATGAGGAGCCAGCTGGGAACTGAAGGGGCAATAATTTTGGGAACAGCCATCACAAAGTACAAACAGGGAGATGCAAGAGCAGGGGCAGAGGAATGCTGGACCCAAAGCAGGTGATTTTGGCACACATGGGGAAGCTGTGGATACCTCCTGAGGGAGAAGGAAAGCCAACACAGCAGGGAAAAGCCCTAAAGACACTGGGTGGTTTATCCTGCCAGGAGGAAGGCAGAAAACATAAACACTGAGCCCAGCAGCAGTGGCCCTGCTGCACACCCAGGGCAGAGGGAGGTGGGAGCTGTGGGAGCTCGTTATGTATTTACATCAAAAGCTGCCCCACTGTGAAACCACACAGGAAGGCCTGAATGAGTTTCAGGGAACAAGGGTGGGAAGCCAACAGGAGGATCTGTAAACACATCAGGAGAAGAAAGAGGAAGGACAGGAACCAAGGGATGACTTGAGAAAGACCAGTGCTGTGTTCACAAAAGATTCCTTGTGTCAGCTGATTGACTGCAATTATCAGTTAATCAAACTAAGGGGTAGAGCAGAAAGAAACCATCCAGAAATTATTTAGGTGGGACAGAGGAGATGGAGTCAGCACAAGCAGAGAACGATCCAGTGGGAGGTGGGCAGAGAAAGGAGTTGGGATGTTCTTCCCAGACACCCTGGGCTAGGAAACACCCTCTGAAGCAGAAACCAGCAGGCACAATATTTCCCTTTAAAAAGCAGGATTTATGCACCAGGAGCCTAACTCTGAGTCTTGGAAAAGTCCCAGAACAAATTGTTAAACAAACAGTTGATAAAAGCCAGAGGAGAACATAGGAATAAGAAAAGAAGAAGAATTTGTCAAAAATAAATTGCCCTAACCAGAATAATGTTCCAATCAGGTTCCCTCTTGGGCAGCTGAAATGTGCCATGATTTAGGTCAAGCTTTTGAAATAGTCCCATCTGGTATTTTACCAATTCTCTTAAATTTAGGAAATATGAGAAAGTGAACTTGGGAACAATTTAATAAAATACAGTTGGAGTCACTGCAGATAGTTTTCAGTCTAGGAGGAGATTCTGAGCAGGGTCTTCCTAGATCAGTCATAAGGGTGATCCTCTTCAGCATTTTCATTTACTGACTCAAGCAGTAGGAAGGGCCCAGGGAATGCTCTTCTAAAATATGCAGGTTGTGCTGGATGTCAAGCACCTGGGACGACTGGATGAGAATTCAAAATTAGCTGGAAAAATTGGAGAAAAAGCCTGACTTGAATAAGCTGAAATCCAGTAAGTAACAACACAAGCTGTGGCTGTGACAGGAGCATATCAAACGCACAGTACCCACTGGGGAGCTCTTGCCCAGTGACAGTACAGCAGAAATGGAAAGGGAATGGCAATTCACAAAGGATGGGGATGAGAAATCTGCAGTTGGGAAAACACCAGCAGAAGCAAATCTCCTTCCTGGATGCAATACTGGATTGCTGTGTGTAAGCCAGAGGAGGTAATTGCTCAGCTTGGCTCCATGCTGATAAGGTCTCAGCTGGATGAAGTCTCCTATTTAAGGCACACTTTGGCAAAGATGTTAATTAATTAAAAAAGATTAAGATACGAAAAAGTAGAAAGGTTGGAGGATTTAACCTTGTTTTGCCAGGAAGGGGAAGCTGTGATAAAAAGCTCTCAGATACAGCCAATTCTTACAAAGAGCAGATATTCAAGTGTTGCAAGAGGAAATCACATTAAATTGCATCAGGGCAGGAGCTCCATCCCTGTTAACCTTTTATCTGCCTTCTTCTGTCCCTTGCCACCTCTTTGGGTGCAGGGACCTGAGCAGCAGACGGGGCTCACAAGACTGAACACAGAAGCAGGAGGTACCTGGTGCCCCGTTCTCCATCTCCCTCACCTGGGTCCCCTCCTGCCCAGCCTTCCTGGGCTCTGGCAGGGACATCTTGGCTGGGCTGCCTCACCCAGACCCGAGCCACACAGATCCAAGCATTGCTGAGCACAGAAGCAGGGGAAAAGCAGGCATGGCTCTGCAGCAAATGCAGCAGGACAGGGGTCTGGAGCTGCACAGTCCAATTTAGGCACCAGATAATGTGTGTGTGTGGCCACCCTTGGAGTGGGTCTTCCAGCCCCTGCCTCAACCCTTTGGACTCTAATCTGGGCTCAAGCTGTTGGATACGCATCAGTTGAAAATAAACCCAGCAATAATTAAAACACTGTGCAACGCTTTTCCCTTTGGGGACAGCGGGGGGGAGGGAAATCTGTTTGTATTTTTGGCCTGGTTTTCCTCATTTTCTGCCACAGAAAACAATTCTTCTTAATGATGACTGTTCCACATTCCCGCTCGTGTTCCTCGCTTTTGTTAATGTGAAGATTTAAATGCACCATTTAATACCAACATGGGCCAATGAACTCATGGCTACACTCGCACTCCCAGGCTGCCAGAAGGATGCACGATTCTATGACAGGCAATTAAAAATCCCATTATGGGACCACGGAATAAGAAGTAGATGATGTATTAAAACAAGGAACATGTTTAATTTATAAATCCGAGTTATTGCATGCTGTGAAGTGCTAGGGAGAGAAATGAATAAAGAAAGGACTTTGTAGAGCTGCTCGCTATTAAGTATTATAAACAGCAATATATGTCTGGCTGTCAGAGCCTCCTGACAGCTCTGCATGTCAGGCAGCCCTCTGCCTCCCCTTCCCCCAGGGCAACTAATTTCTTGTATTTCCAAATCCAATAAGAATTTTTGCTGCATTAGCCAAAAGAACTCATAGCCGCAACATCAGGGAGTGTGACTCGAGCAACCTGGCCTGGGGGATGGGATGTAAAGCGGAATTGCACAGTTTCTCTATTAAAATTCAGCCACGGTAATTAAAATTTGATAATAAAGACCTGCTCAGCACCTCAAAGCTGTTGGGATGAATTTCTCAGGCATGTGCCTGTCTCTCCTGTGCCCACTGTGGTGGTCGCAGCATTGCTTTCCTGCTAGCTGGATGCCTGGATGGGAAAGTGGGCTGCCAGGGGCTCCCACATTTGATTTTTGGAGGGAAAGGGAGAGGTATATCACATAGATTGTACAAATAATTGCATGGATGGCAATTGCATGGATGGCCCCATCCTTCCAAGAAAGATTGATGCAGCAAGGTGCAGTCCTGGTGTAAAACCCCCCCAAGGATGGCTGTTGGGTCAGATTGAGGTCCTGAAGTACCTGAGCAAAATTCTCCCTCTGGATGGGAAGGCTGAGGCTTCTCCATGTTCCCTACACACATGCTGCAGTTATTCTCTGAAGAGAAACGCCTCTGGCCACAGCAGCTCTGGGGACAGAGGGATCCTGTGAGGGACACTAGCCTGGAATGACCCAGCAGCCTGATCAGAGGAAATCCCAGAGAGAAGTCAGGGAGACAGATAACGGGAGGGCAAGGCATCCAGCAGGACATCTCGGATCCACAGGGAGGGCTGGGAGAGGAAACGGCCCATTAGCAGCGTTTTGGGGAATCAAAGAGCCATTGTGCACCAGGCTGCATCCAGCTTTCTCAGCGTGTTTCCATCTCCTTGGGGACACTGCTCCAGCCTCTCACCTCCTTACGTCAATGCATTTCCCAGCAGATTTCCCCATCTGTTTATCATCTCTGGTGGTGAAGGGTCTCATGGGGAGTTCTGCCTGCTCTGCATCTGCTCTTGTGACAGGCTCCATTCTGTCTGCCAGAGATGAATGAGCAGCCCTGGGGCGGGGAAGTCCTGGGAATAAATACTCTGGTCTGGGGAAGGGACCTTTCTATGGTGAGGGTGAGACCCTGCACTGCTGCTGTGGTAAACTGGAGAAGAATGGGAGCCAAGGGGGTCTTTGTCTTCATCCCCAGAAAAGTAATGACATGTTCCTACATGTCTCACTTCACATGAATCATGGAATGGTTTGGGTTGGAAGAAACTCTAAAGATCATCTCGTTCCAACCCCTCTGCCATGGGCAGGGATGCCACCCACTGGATCAGGATGCTCTGAGCGCCATCCAACCTGGTCTTGAACACTTCCAGGGATCCACAGCCTCTCTGGACAATCTGTGCCAGTACCCTCTGAGTAAAGAATTTCTTCCTAACATCTAGACTAAAACTCTTGTCTCTTAGTCTAAAAACATCCTCCCTTGTCCTATCAGTATCTACTCATGTAAGAAGCTGCTCTCCCTCTTTTTTATAAGCTCTCTTCAATTACTGGGAGGATCTCTAAGCTCTTCCCAGAGCCTTCTCTTCTCTGGGCTCATCCACCCCAACTCTCCCAGTCTGTCTGCAAAGGAGAGGGGCTCCAGCCCTCTGAGCTTCTTTGTGGTCTCCTCTGGACCTGCTCCAACAAGTCCATGTCTTTCTTGTTCTGAGGACCCCAGATCTGGGCACAGCACTCCAAATGGGGTCTCACAAGGGCCTGTAAGGATGCTGCTCTCCCAGGTATTCAACAAGAAAAGTGTTACTCTGCCTTGTCTCCACCAAAGGCGATGCCCATCTCCTGACACACTTGTTGGCCAAAGGACTCACACAGCAAAGGAAGGTGATTAACAAATCCCAGACCAAACATTCCCCACACCAAACTGTCTCTGAGAGTTGGCTCCAGGGGCACCTGGACACAAGGGGAAACAACCATCAAGAAATCCAAACAACACAAAGCTCAGCTGCCTGCCATGCACAAATGCCCTGACTCAGAACAGCTGTGTGAACAGAATGTGTGTGGAGGGACCCCTCACCCAGGCAGCCAAAGGGACTCCCAAAGCCAGAAAGGACACATTTCCCCTTCCCTCCTGTCAGTACCATTGCTACTGGAGGACACAGGAGCCTCTAACTCCTGAGGGTTTGGCAATGACATACTGGTGTGAAAATCCCAATGTCCCCCCATGTTCCCAAGCCCCCACCTCAGAACTGGGTGGTGCAGGAGGTTTTCTTGTGGGAGCAGTTCTGCTGTTCCTGGTTGTATCACTGACCCATATTCCTGCCTGAGCTTTCAGCCATCACAACATCCCAAATAAGCAGATTCTCCCTGCCAAGGTGTGTCCCTAGAAGGGACTTTCCAAACCATTACAAACTGAAAGTCCCTGTGACTCAGTCAAGTCCACAAGACACATGCTGACTGCTCGCTCTCTTCAACTTGATACTGCCAGGATATTTATGGGCTTCATCCAGGGAAAATGCCAAGTCCAGTGTCTGGGAAGGAAAAATCCCCAGGCTACAACACAGGCTGGGGATCACTGGTGGAGGAGCAGCTGTGCAGGAAGGGCATTGAGTCAGCAATGGATCATCACAGCAAAGAAGACAAACAGGTCCTCAGGCTGCATTAGACAGAGCATTGCCTGCAGGTCAAGGAAGGTAATTCCTCCCTTCTGCTCAGCCCTGCTGACACCATGACTGGATATCGCAACAGCCCCAGCACAAGAGAGATGGAGACCCATGGGAAAGAGTCCAGGGAAAGGCCATCAAGACAGAGTTGGAGCTCACACAGCCCTGTGGGATCACACAGCCTGGGAGGGGAGGCTGAGCATGCAGAACTGGAGAAGAGAAGCTCTGGTGTACCTGCAAGGAGGACATGGAGATGATGAAGCCAAGCTGTACACAGAGGTGCACAAGGGAAACACAACAGGCACTCCACATAAGCTGAAGCCAGGGAGGCTCAGACTGGATATGAGAAAAAATGTTCCCACTATGAGGAGGGCAGTTCAGCACTGATACAGGATGTCCAGAAAGGCCGTGCTGCCTCTAGCCTTGGAGGTTTCCAAGATTCAACTCACTAGAGCCCTGAGCAACCTGGTCTGACCCCAGAGCTGTCAGGATGAAGAGGTTGGGCTGAGGACCTCCTGCAGTCCCTTCTCACATCAGCTATCCTGTCATCCTACAGTGCCCAAGGCCATCCCATGCCCAAGACACACAGTGCATCTGTGGCTCAGCAGTGCCAAAGGCTGGCTTTCCTCTCTAGGAACAGCACTGGTGACTGCATCTCCTCCCCTGCTGGGAGACCTCCACCAAACCCACAACTACCAGATGGCCAAAAGCTGCCTCCCTGAGCACTAGCAGGGAGAGGGGGAGCAGGAGCCTCCCAGCGCTCTCCCAGGCATCCTTAACCACAGCACATTGTTCTGGGCATCACACAATACCCCCAGACAGAGCAGGGCGTCGTGGGGGTGTGGGATCCACAGTCACGTCCGGGCTGCTGCGCGTCACCCCCAGGAACAAAGCCTCGCTGGAGGGCAGGGGGCTGAGTGCCTGGTGTGGGGTGCAGGAGAGAAGAGGAGGGCAGCTCTTCTTCCTCTGTCCCAATCAGAATTTGATTATCCAAACACAGCGATCGTAAAAGTCCCCCACTCATCTGGTAACAATAACGAGCCAGGGAACAGCTTGTCCTCGCCAGGCACCACATCACTCACCAGGCCATGCAGCCAGAGAACACCTCCCCATGCTCCTGATCCTCACCCAAGCTCTCTGCAGCTACCTGCAAGGGCTGCAGCAAGGTGGGGTCAGCCTCTTCTCCCAGGTAACTAACAAGAGGATTAGCCTCCAGCTGCACCAGGGGAGGACCAGGTTGGACATCAGGAGGAAATTCTTCATGAAAGGGTTGTTAAACATTGGAGTGGATTGCCCAGGGAGGTGGTGGAGTCACTGTCCCTGGAGGTGTTTAAGGAAAGATGGGACATGGCACTGAGTGCCATGGTCTGGTTGACAAGGTGCTGATTGGTCACGGGTTGGAGTCAATGGTCTCAGAGGCATTTTCCAACCCAACTGATTCTGTGAGTCTGAGTCACTCATCTTCCACTCCTGTGTGAGCACAAGGCGAGCCTGGTGATGGAAACCGAAGGTCTACAAATTCCTGGGTCAAACTCCTCTCACTCCATGACCTGGAGACCTGGGCTCAACACAACCAGTACCAGAAACTGTGCACAAAAAATGGCTGCCCTTGGGTTTTGACTCTTTTAGTGAGCCTTATTCTGAGAAAGAGCAAGATGGGATTCCTGCTAAGGGTGTCACTGATGGGTAGTGGCTAGTGGGGATGGATGGATGGATGGATGGATGGATGGATGGATGGATGGATGGATGGATGGATGGATGGAAGGAAGGAAGAATAGCTGATGCCTGGGAGAAAGGCACAGTCTGCATCTTGAGACCAGTGAACTGGCACAGTGGGAGGCTGCAGGATGGAGGCAGTAGCCAGTTTTCCTAGGGGCCATGGAAAAGCAAAGAGAAAGGGAAAGATGAACACGCTTCTGTGTACTTTGGATGGGGATGCTGTTTGTTGTTATATTATCTGCTTTCCTGTTTCCCTTGCCTCCCTTCCCTCCAGTGGAGCACTGTTTTGTTAAGTTTCTTTGTTTATGAGTGGGGAAGGGTAGCTGTGGAGGGAAGCAGGGGAAGGACAGCTGAGGCACGGTGTGAGGGAAGGAGGGCAGAAGCAGACATGGAAGGCTTCTTGGGCAGGGGTGTCCCTTGAGTATCCAGGCTGGTTTGACTAAATTTTCCCATGTTTCTGGCTAGAAATCAGTGATGTGTTTTTGAGAACCCTTAAAAATTAAGGGTTCCTTAATTGCTCTCTTGTGCTGCCAGAAAGGTTACATTTATTACAGAATTACCTCGTAATGGTAATTCTCGTGATGGTTGCAGCATCCAGAGCTTTTAGGGCTGTGTCCTGGCTCATTTTCAAGGGCAATTTGCTCCATAGACACTTCAGGACTTGAAGAGAAGGTTTCCAAAGATGAAATGGCAAAAACTGTGCTAAGAGCAGGAATGAGGTCCAGCCCTCTGCTACCTCTCACCTGGCTTATCCCAGAGCCGTGGCGTTGGGATCCCACCATCCCACTGCCACTCAGCCAGCAAGTTCCCTGCAGTGATGGGGCAGGGCTCAGGGTGAAATGAGCTGCAAGCAAGGCCTGCTGCAACCACAGTGCTCCCAAGGCACTTCCCAGCCACCACCATGTCATAGTAGTCATTCCCAAACTGCTGTTGGGGTTGTCCCAGGAGCTGCTCAGCTGCCTTGCCCAGTTCCCTCAGTCTCAGGCCTTCAAGCCCAGTTGTCATTGTAACCACAAATGACACCTCTGCTTTTCCTCTGACCTCATGTGACCTTGTGATCAGCTCTGCTGCTGCTTTTGTATCCATATTGAGTATCTTTCACGCACAGGCTGCCTGGAACCATCCCTCACCCCCACCCTATCCCTCTCCCTTGCATCAACTTTGGTGTTGCGCAGCCTCCACACACCTAAACTACTAATCTGGCACAAAAATAACAGAGTGAAAAAAGGGAATAGGTTTCTCCTAAGTCAGGGTTGAGTTACCCAGCACAAGAACTAAGATAAAGGGCAGGATGGGCAGGTAGTCTGGAGCTGAAGGAGACAGGACAGGAATGAGCCTTCCGTGTTGGCAAGCTCTTAGGCTGGTTCAAGCTGATGTGTTTAAATCATGGCTGAAAGTGATTTGAGCTCAGGGTGTGGGACTCATCCTTCCTTCTCTCTCACATCCAGCTGGAGTATAACTGGTGGCAAACAGAGCAGAAACAATCACAGAGAGGGTCTGAAAAGCTGCCAAGGGAACAGAAAAACTGCCCAGTTTATAGCAAGGACCTGGAGGCTGGTGAGATGGGAGCGATGTGTCCCTCCCAGGAGCTGGCATGTGACCTCTTCATTGCTTTACACAACCAGCCCTGTTATTCTTTCCAGCAAGAGGCCCCACTAAGGATCCTCTCTTCCGAAGACATTTAGCACCGGGGCTAATTCTCAGTTTCCTGGAGGAGGATTTGCAGGCAGTTAAAATGTGTGAAGGCAGGAGAGTGCCAGACTGCAGGGAGCTTCCTACAGACTCCTCTTGCCTCCTAAACTGGTGTGTAATGCAAGGCTGGAGCTCTCCTGCTGGAAGTCTTGCTTCCTGGGTCTTCATCTCCACCGAAAGCTTCTTATGGCATAACCAGCTCCTTATGCAACCCACTGGGGTTACTCTAACCAGTGTAAAGTCTATAAATTAGTCCTTAAGCTCGTGATAATAAATAAGTCCTTGAGATTATGTGATGATTAAATGGCCTGAAGTGATTTAAATCAGCCAAGCTTGGGCGAGGCTTTTAAAGCGCTGGGGTGCAGGAGCCCAGGGGAGGTGAGAACACCTCGCTACCTCCAAGTCACTTTGCCCTGCTCCCCGCGGAGCTGAGGACACCCAGGCACTGCTTCCTACAGCCACACCAGGCTGCTCCGTGCCCATTTTCCAGCGCTGGCCGCCCCGCAGGAAAGGGATGCCCGGGCACCCTCGGCCGACGGGAACAGCCTGCGCTGCGGTTCCACAAATCCCGGTGACTCACAGCCCCGGCATGTCCCAGGCTCCGGCACCTACCTACGCTGAGGCTCATGCCTTACCAATTTCCCCGATGGTTTTCTCTGCCATCTGGGACTTCAGCCTCATGTTTCTCCCCGCTACTTGCCTCCTGAGCTATCCCTATCCTATCCCCATCCAGGGTCTCATCCATCCCCCTCATCATCGTCACCGACGCAGGGCAGGCTTTGCCTTCCTCGCCCACCGCTGTGCTGTAACCTGATACCCGTGGGAGCCTACGAAAGGCTCTTGGTCTTGGTTTTGGAAGGCACTAACCCACACGGAGGCAGCCCTTGTCCCTTCTCAAGGACGCTTGAGTTTTATGTGTGCTTTTATCGCCCGGTCAGGCACTATTTTAAGCTCTTTGCATCTCTTTGCTGTCACCCTTAACTGCCCTGAATAACTCTGTATCCCATATACATCAAATACGCTATGTAAGGACAATAGAACCCCATGTGAGCTACTTGTCACCCAGACCATGTTCCCCCCATGAACACCACTAGCTGCTGGCTGTGACCCCTTTGGCACAGCCCTGTGTGCCCTCAGCCCCGGGGCAACGGAGCTGTGGCATCCCCCTTACATCAGGGGAGTAGGAAAAGTCCTTAAACTGTGACTAAGATTATCTGTGACCACCCAGCAATGAGATCCGCCCTGCTGGCTGCAGCTGGGGTGCTGAGCATGGTCACTCGGGAAGTGACATTCTCCTGGGGCTCCAAGTGAGAGCCCAAGGCTGCATAGCTGGCCTTGCAAAGAAAGCAGTGTGCTGTGCTGAGTGGAATGAAGCCTGTTGGGTTAGAGGTGGTGAGAGTTATTTGCTGGTTCCCCTCCGTACCAGGAGGATATAGGCTGGATTAGGAGCGGCTGCCCGTGCCGCTCCAGTGGTCCTGCAGGTGACACGAGGCACAAAGCTGGCAGGGTCACATGTGCTGGGCAATCTGACACAGAAGGGATCTTGCATCCACAGCCGACATGAGTAACAGATTTGCAGTGGGGGTTGTTTGGTATCTGTATTTGATGCTGAACCTGCAAGAGTGCACAGTCCCTCCTGGAGAGCAGCTGGCTTTGGGAAACTCATACTGAGCTTTGCAGTGTTCTCCAAAAGCTCTGCAAACCATCCCGTCACCTTGTCACCTCCCTGTCCCACTCAGGACATGCTGGCCAGAGGAGCAAGACAACACATGATTGATTATCTGCTTAGCATGAAGCTCTGAGCTTTGCTGCCAATGCTCTATCCATGGCTAGACCACTCTTAATCTGCTGCTTCACTTCTTCCAGTGTAAACCCAGGGTTTAAACATGGCAAGTAAACACTGCAAGGCTTTCAGGTTCATCCATAAAAATGTTCTTCATTGTTTTTAATTTCCAGCTTCATCATTTTTCATTTCAGCTTCATGACCATCAAGATACCCCAGCTGAGAGCTTGGCTCAGCTTTGTTAGGCACTGTTCAAGCCTCAGTCCCAGAGCACTTGCACCAAGGAGAAGGAAAGGGATGAGGAAGGGAGGAAGGAGGTGAATGAGGGCACTGGATGAGGTGCACAGAGTCCCAGTGCTTTTATTGAAGTTAAGCATTCAGACTTCTGTATCCAGACCTCACTCTTCAGCTGAGCCTTAGGACCTCCTGCAAAACAAGAATCCAAAGGGATAAAACACTCAAACAAGAAGCTTTAAATGCCTCCATCATTTTAACTTGGAGAGGTGCAGATGTGACTGCTGGGCTTGTTCCACATGCACCAAACCAGGCGTCCAGGCAAGCTGTGGCTTTCAGTCAGATAAAAGTTGTCCTGCTTGACAGCACTTGCATGACACGAGGGACAGGAAGGAAACTTCTTCACAGCGAGTCACTGACCTGGGAAGGATGTGAGATGCCAGCCTCATGAGCCTCACTCCCTGATCTCACCAGGGGAGAAGATGCAGGGCCACCTGTGCTCCACCTGCAGCCTCACCTCCCCATCTCATCTGCTGGCTATCTCACAGCCCTGGGCACAGGGCTAAGGCAGTGTTCATGCACTTAGCCTGGCCATCAGATGCTCCTTCTCCTTTCTCAAAGTCCTCTGGGAAAATAGGCTCTCCAGTTGTGCACCCACCATTTCCAGAGGAGAGATCAGCTCAGGTGTGATGGCAATCAAACCTCCATCCAACAGTGCCACATTTAACTTCCCATCTGCCATCCCTGTCTCAGCCCTGAAATCCCATGGGGTTCTTGAGGTGGGAAATCCATCAGTGCTAGCACACCTGGCTTAAATGACTGTGTTTGTGTATATATATATGTGTGCATGTATCTATATATTCCTGCTGGGAACATCTGCTCTTGGTAGACATTTCCCTTCCCAGTTTCCTGGAGATCACAGGGAGGGTCAGAAGGGTGAGAACGCCCACCCAAACTCTCCTTTCCCTCACCCAAGGAAGTCTAGGGGCTTTGTTGATTTAACTTCCCAATTCATGTTAATGCAAATTATGACTGTGGTTTCTATATGAACTGGACTCACAAATTTTCCCATGCAGCAGCTACTTTCCCATAACAACACCAACACAGAAATGTTCTGTTTGTATGGGAGATGTAGAAGCAATGGTCCATGTACAGAGAATGAGAGAGTCTGAAAGGAAATGATGTCTGCCCCATTAGCCTGGTGTCTTTTAGTGCAAGTCAGGGATGAGAAATCACTTCCTGGAATGTTTCTGGTTTCTACAGGGTGAATCAAGTGATGGTGCTCCATCCCCAGAAGTGTTCCAGATGTGGTTGGATAGGCTCCTGAGAAATCTGGTCTAGTGGAAGCTGTTCCTGCCCATGGCAGGGGATTGGAACAAGATGATTTTTAAGGTCCCTTCCAACCCAAACCATTCTGTGATTCCATGGTTCTGGGGCATATTCTTCAAAATTTCCCAAATAGCTTCTTTTGGCAAAACAATTCCTCCCATTTCATGAATAGACTTGAATAAGGCTCAGGTGACTAAGCAGGAGCACTGGCTTTCCTCACAAGACAAGAGATCTTGCGGTTGGGAGAGATGATAAATTCTGGTGGCAAACGAGGTCAGTGGATGCCTACTTGGACTCCTACCACCAGCTTAGTGAAGACCCAGCAGTCTTTGATCAACATGAGCAGTGAGTTTCACCTACTCTGATTAAAAAAGCCCTTCTTGTTTTTCAGTTACCAGTTCACTGACCGGGGTGTACTTGCATGACTCATGGGGTTGTACAAGGGGGAAAAAGGAACTGAAGGCAGGGAGGCAAGGAGGAACTTCTTGAACTGCTGCTGCTTCCAACAAAAACACTTAACACATAACTCCAACCTCAGTCACCTGTTCCCTATTTTCCTTTTGAAGAGTGACAAAAGTGGAGAAGCAGCAAGTTGGTCACTAATAAGCAATTTATGTCTCAGCCAGTATGAACTAGTCCAGGCAGCGTGACTGGGGTTTGTCATTGCATGTGCTGTGAGGGGGGAGGCACGGGGGATTTACAGATCAGCCCGTGCATTTTTGGATAATCTGTGGACTGCCTTTAGGTTCTGTATAAATAATAATAATTAAAAGTGGATGTAACTAAGTGGAATCCATTCCAAAGCAGTAACATGATCCATCTCATTGCCAATCCCCTGAGTCACTACGTTCTCCAGATGATTATTTTTCTGCTTTTCCCTAATACAATCTGAACGCTGCCCTTCACACTGCTGATGGACCCAGCATGGCTTGGTACTGTTGGGGCATTTCAAACCCTCTTCTAGCCCAGACACAACCCGGCCACTCAGTTCTGCGGCAAGATCTGCCCTGTATTTCATCAGAGAGCTACACATTTTTAAACCTAAAATTCACTCCACCATCCACAAGCCTGGTGTTAACCCAGTTGTGTTATTGCCTATTATTTGCCCAATTTATTTTGAATTAAAAGCAGCGATGGGCATCCCATTTCTTTTGAACAACCTTACTGTGTCTTGGTTTGCATTTTGATCTCTCCTTGGGACAAAACTCCCCTTTGTTGACCTCCTGGGAAAAGCTTGTTGTTCCTGGGTTCGGGAGCCCCAAGGGAAGGCAAAGCCCAAAACCAGGGCTCTGCAGCACTTGCACAGCAGCACAGCCAGCTGTGGAGGAACATCTTCTCCCTGCACATGTGACAGACTCGGTCTTATTCCCCCCTTGGGAACAGCAGTCCTGCCACTGCCACCCCAGGTCTGGGAGGGAAGCTCTCCAGACTCATTCCCAGGCTCCCAAGGGTCATTACTCCTCTCCAGATCCCTTCCAGCATTAGAGATGGAGAAAGTCTCCCACTTTGTCTGGGAGAGGAGCTTTCTAGCTAGACTCAAAACTCCCTGGAATCAGCGTGAAGCTTCTTGTGTGCTTCAGAAGGGCTTGGACAAAATGCACATCTCTTTAGAGCAAGAGCACCGCATTTCCCCCACCCCTCCCCTTCTTCAGATGGGATTTTATAAGTTCAGTGCTCTTTCCTTTGGCATGGCACTGAAACCCTCTCTTGGTTCATCTGACTTCAGGGCATCTCCAGAAGGTGACTGCTGGATTTCTGCATGCTCTGGAATTCAGGTGTTTGAGGTTTTTTCTCAATAAACTACCAGCAATGTAGAGAGTCATAAATAGCCTTGATTTGCTGCACTCACAAACCTTGAAGGTCCTGATCAGCCGTATCTGGGGGTGCTCTGGTCTCCTGGTCAGAATTTGGAACAATGATGAAGTCTCACCACAGCTCCCGTTTCCTGTAAGAACCTTGGACACGTCTTGCATCCTTTCCAGTCCTGACTCTGACCCCATCTCCTGTTTCCCCTGACTCTCTGGACAAACCTGGATCTGTTTCCATCACTTGCCACAGCTATCGATGGACACTGTGACCGTCACCCTGCTCTGCCCACCCTGCTCAGGTGCTGCAAGATGGGCAGTGAGGGCACTGTCTAGGCTGTGGCCACCCTCAGCATCCAGCTAATCCTCTTCATTGGAGGGATGTGTCTGCTTCCTAGTGAATTCCTCCACCACAGGGAATGTGCTACATGTTCATAGAGTCATCAAATGGTTTGGGTTAGAATGGACATTTAAAGGCTGTCTGTTCCAACTCCTGTTCCAAAGGCAGGGATGCCACCCACTAGACCATGCTGCTCCGAGGATGCCACCCACTAGACCTGGTCTTGGGATGTGGCAGGGATGGGGCTGCCACAGCTTTTCTGGACAACCTGTGCCAGCGCCTCACCACCCCTTTTGCGAAAAAATTCTTCCCTGTATGTTTGACATTGGAGAACACCAAAAACAAAACCAACAAAAATCTCCTCCCCGAAGATTTCACGGTGCCGAACACCCACCCCCGCTGCGATTTCTCCGCGGCCGCCACCCTGGGACGCCGGAGTCCCAACCCAACCCGAACCACGAGGGGGACCGGAGCCACCGCTGCCCCACGGACGGGGGAGACGCGTCCCCGCCGTGTCTCCTCCTTCTATCCTCCGTGTTCCCGCCGTGTCCCCTCCTTGTATCCTCCGTGTCCCCGCCGTGTCCCCGCCGTGTCCCCGCGCGGGGCCGGTGTCGCGTGGGGGCGCCCTGGCGCGCGGGCGGGTGACGCCACCGCCGGGCCCCGCCCCGGCCCCGCGCGCCGCCCCCGCTCGCGCCCCGCCCCCGCGGCAGAGCGCGCGGCGGCCCCTCAGCAGGGCAGGGCAGGGCAGGTGGGAGCGCGGCAGGGCCCCCGCCCCGCCCGGCCCGGCCCCCGCCATGGGCGCCCGGCCGCCGCCGGCCCCGCGCCCCGCCGCCTGAGGCAGCGCGGCCGCACGGGCAGCGCCTCGCCCGCAGCCCCGGCCCCGCCACCATGGGGGCCGCCGCGGCCAGCCGGAGCTCCGCCGGGTTCGCCGGCATCCTTGCGGTGAGTGCGCGCGTGTGCGCGGAGCGACGGGATCGGTCCGTGCCCGCGCAGCATCCGCGTGTCCGCGGCGTGGGTGGGGATGTGCTGCAGTGCGGGGCTGCCCGCCCGCGCGTCCTGCCCCGCCTGGGGCAGCCTGGCAGCGGGGAGGGTGTTTGGGCATCCTGCTGACCCCGCTCCGCGTGTCGGCTGTGCGGAGCTCCCCTGCGCCCTCGCCGAGTGCTGCTGTCCGCCCCAGCCCCGGGTCCCGGTAGGGGACGCCGGCTGGGTGCGATATTCCTTCCCTGCGATATCCATCCTCCCCGTGCCTGTGTTAGCGCAGGCGGCGGCATCCCCCGGCGAGGGCTGTGCCGCACCGCCAGAGTGAGCGGATCCTTGCTCTGCTCTCTACACTGCTTCGGGAGCTCGGCACTGGACAGGGATCCATCCATCCATCCATCCATCCATCCATCCATCCATCCATCCATCCATCCATCCATCGCCCCCGCGGCTGCTTTTTTTGCCACCCTTTGGGCAGGCAGTAAAACTCTCCGCTACGAGTGGCAGGCAGCTGCCCTGACTTATCGCCGAAATGTTTTCCGGCAGCTTTATCTCCCCATTTACCTTCCCAGGTAGGGCACTTCCCGATCAGCGCTTTAGGGCTACATCCCGTCTGTTTGGGGAGAGACAGTAATTCGGTGTGTCAGGCAGACGCCGCAGCTGCTGCGGCTGGGTTGTGTAACAGAGGAGAGCACTTGCTCTTGAACTCAAGGTGGATCTGAGCAAGCTGGCGCTGGCTCGACAGGAATCCGAGTAAACAACAAACAGTCTAAGGCTGGAAGGGCATTAGCGGGGAAACAGCCTCGTTGCACTGCAGGCGAAGGGGAGCTTGGCGCAGCGGTGGAGCAGACGGTGCTCGGTGCTGGCTGGGCGCTCCCGAGTGCCGGCTTCCCTCTGGGAGAAGAGAGCCGAGGGAAGCCGGTGCTGCTGCACGTCTGGAAGATGAGATGCTGATGGGGAGTTTGAGATATGCAGCTCCAGCTGGGATCCTGGAGGTCAGTTGGGAATGGTGGGTGTAGAGGGGAGAGGTGGGAATAAAAGAGTGATTTAAAGGTGTGGGGCAATACTACAGCAGTTTTGGGGCATGAAGCAAGACTGAGCAAATACACACGTGTATGTTACTTGTGCATGTGTGTTCTCAGAACTCTGTGTGTGATCATACAAGAAAGCAAGGCAAAATTCCTGTTTGCTTGTGAGCTGGCAGGATCCTCCCTGAGTTTTCATCTGATACCTTCAACGTTTTGGATATCTCCCTTTGGTCATATAAGGACTTCATGTCTCCAACCCGAGGGAAGTAAGTTCAAATTGATAGCTGGTGGGTCTTTTACTAGTACAGCAAACCCAAATCTGCCTGGCTGCTGGGTTTTGGAGCAGTTTCTGGAGCAGTAGAAGCAGTTTTTGCAGGGGTGATGTTGGCAGTGATTTCATTTGCTTGGTGGATTTTTTGGGACCCCACGAACTGCTGCAAAGTAGTTTCCACCATCTCCCCCATTGCCCTTGCCTGGAACCAGCACAATATCACCTCACTTCAGCTTGGGGCTTTTTGAAAGCTGGGGGATTCCATCTGTTTGGAGCAAAACCATGGCTGGCAGGGATGTTTCCGAGCTCTGGTGCGCACTGGCTGCAGGGTTGGCTGCTGGGTTTCCCTTCATGGGGACCAGATGTTGTGGTGCTGCTGTTCTGGCTCGCTCCACTCCCTGTGTTTTGCTCTTGAGATGGAGTAAAGGAACTGCTGATCAGTGAGTCCCGGACTCTCATTTCACAAACCCCAAACCAGCTGAAATAACTGGTCATGTTGCAAGAAGCAGAAATTTGCCTTGCTCTTCAGTAGTCTCCTCTCAGGCAACTTTTTTCAGACTGAGTAATTTGATTCTTTTTAAAGTGATCAGGGCAGGACTTTTGCTTTTCCTGTCTGCCAAGTTACCGTAAAACTTCCAGACTAATTTATTTGTCTTTCTGGTGTTTTTCTGTGTTTATTTCTTTTACTTTATTGTTGCAAGCACTTTCCCAGTAGTGTCGGCGAAGGGTGCAGCTGACCTCTGGGAAGTGCAGCAGGCAGTGCTGCTCATCCCCAGTCTGTGCCAAGATATTGCCCAGAGCCAGCTGCCGTTTCTACCAAATTCTGCTGGTTCTGCTTGGAAACCATTCCCAGAGTATCAGTTTAGCACTATAGGTCCCTGCTCACTTGCAGATCTCTGTTCCTGCTCTTCTCTACCAGAATCAAGTGTCCTGTGTTTAGCTGCCATTTATGTTTTGGGGTTTTTTTATTTTAATTTATTTTAATTTTCACTTTAGTTTTAGGTTTATTTCTGTGTCCCCACAAGTCTGGCAGCAGGGCAGCACTGTACACAACCTGAGATTATGACAGTCTTGGTGTTGCAGTATTTTAGGACACAAATTTCAGGACAGAAAGTTTGATTCACCAACTTTCTGCTGGTGTTTTGACTCACTTTGCAGGTTTGGGTCCCTTAACGAGATGCTGTATTCATAGAATCATAGAATGGCTTTGGGTTGGAAGGGACCTTAAAGATCATGTAGTTCCAACACCCCTGCCATGGGCAGGTGTGCCAACCACTGGACCAGGTTTCTCAGGTGTTTGCAGCTGCATCCTCTGAGCACATGCCAGTGTGGCTCGTGATCCCCTAAGAGCTGTTCCTGTGCAGATTGTCCCTCAGGTCTCCCTGCAGCACACTTATGGAAAAAGGGTGATGGGAGCACGGCACAGAGGCAGCTCTGGGATGGAGTCATCAGGCTGGGTGGTGCTGAGGTGCCTGGTGCCCACACCAGCTGTGGGGTGCTGCTGCCTCAAGGGTTTGTTTGCAGCTGAATGTGAAGGTTCCCTTGTCTGCGTGTTTCCTGGTGTGGGGAGGTCGGAATGATGGTGTCCCCCAGCCTGATCTGATTTCCTCACACCATAAAGCTTTCATGTGCTGAAATAGGTGAAGGTGACTGGGAGGTGCCTTTGCCCGTGTGGCGCAGGGTATCGGTGCTGCGTTGGGGATGCTCTTTGAGCTTGTGGCCACCCTGTTCTGCTTTGGCCCCTTTTGGAAAGGGACCCCATCCCATTAAAAACCCTTCTTTGTTCCTGCATTGAGCACAGAGAGCATTGCTGAAACTGCTGAAACCAAGTTTGCTCTTTAGCGTTGTCTTGCACCCGTTCTGTTTTTTTCTGTTTTTTTTTTTACCCTGTACACTTCCTTTGGTACCAGTGTAATGAAATTAAATGCAGTGGCTCAGCAGAACTCACTTCATTACTTGGTTGATTTTTCCATGGGAACTGGAAGTGTCAGCCAAAAAAGTCCAGGTCTGTGTGCTGCTGGGCAGCCCTGAGGGTGAGAGACCAAACCAGCAGACACTCCTTTTTGCTGAAGATGTCCTCCTGCTCCTGGCCTTCACTTTCAGAGATCTGAGTGCTGCAAAACCTGAGCGGTTGGATTATTTCAGGGAGCAGAAGTGCCAGTCTGAATAAATAGCAGATGCTCAATGCTGCTTAGCCATCCCCCACTGGAACTTGCTGTTCTCCTTGGAAGTGCATGTGCAGCTGAAGATCTTGAGATGTTCAAAAATACCAGCACTGCTTTTCTGAGACAGGGTTTAAAAAAAACAGCTCAAAAAAGCCAACTCAAACCTAGTGCTATTACAGGCTTTGGTTACCCGGGAGAGGGATGGGAAGATGCTAGAATGGGAAGAACAGGAGGGAACCCAAGGCACATGTTTGTAGCGGGGCTGTCCATGGGTTTCCTAAGGTCTAGCGTGATGCAGAGCGAGAAATCGGGATCTGAGACAGCGGGACACAGCTCAGTCCTGATGAGGCAGGAGATCCACCGCCTGTCCTGCCTATCCTGTCACCCTGTCCTGCTGGCACTGGCACGGGAGCAGGGTGAGTAACACAGGTGACCCCTGCTGCCACCTTAAGAGACCAGTTCGCTAATTCAGGGATGCGTCACGGAGATTACAGGGGAGGGTGGCAGGTTTCCTTAGAGCCAGTTAAGCGCTTTGTTAAATCATGTCTTAGGGGAGGGGAAAAGTAAAATGCATCCTGTAAGCCTTTGCTGCCTGCCAGGGCAGCCCCACTTTTTAATTTGACGTGCCGTAATTAGTCTAGCCGCTGCAGGATCCTCGTCAGCTCCTGCGGGCTTGCCTGCTTCTGCCTGCTCTGTAATTGCTGCTTCAGGGGGAGAAAACTAAATAAACTAAAATAAAAAAAATAAAAATGTGAAGTGTTTTGTACAAATCCCAAGCTGTAAATTATTTAGCAGGTGAAACAGAAATGAGCTGTGTGTTTCCAGGAAGCAAGAGACTGCACCAAAAATGACGCGGCGCAGCTTGCGGCTCTGCTGCGATGTGCCTTCTGCAGAGTCATGTTGTTGGGAGCCTTTTTTTTTTTCCTCTTATTTTTTTTTCTTTTTTTTTTTATTCTGAATATATTCTTGTTGGCTGATAGCCCAGAATAGGTAGCAGAGCAAGAGGCGAGGGATTGTATAACACAGCCAAGTGATTTTATGTCCTTGGCTCTGCAGCTGAGCAGCATTAGGGTCTCTGGTCTTTCTACCTTCAGTGTAGAAAATGTTTGAAAATTCAGGGTAACACTGACTTGTTCCCTCTCTCCCTCTGAACTTAGCCTGTGGCTGTGTGGAAATGTGTTTCCTGTTGTTTTGCATGCTGTGTGAGGTTGTGTCCGCCTTTCTTTTGATATGCCTTTTGTTCCTGGGGACTTATCTCCGCTGCCATAACTGACATTAAATCCATGGACCAGAAGTCTTCTGGAGGAAGCAGAGGTACTTCTTGGTAGATGGAGCTTCTCCTGGAGATGGAGAAGCATCACTGCAAAGGAATTAAGGGAATAAAGCTTTGGGATTGGAAGTCTGTAGAGACAGACAGATTTATATAGCAAAGCCCAGTTGTTTCCAGTTCAGTGTCTAAAAACTGGTGTCCTTTTACCTATGTCTGATGCAATGAGGAGCTGAGTTACAGCAGAGTTCCTTGAAGAGCGTAAAAATAGCACCAGGTTTTTTCTCCTGTTGCTAATGCAGCTGGTTTAGAGTGGATTCAGATGTGGTTGGAGGCTCAAAGCAGAACATCCCTTGTGGTCTCGCCAAACCCAACACTTGCACCGGGTCATAAAAAATAGTGAAAAGGCAGAGGAGCTGAGAAATAGCCCAGAAACAGCTGCTAGCCTGGATTTCATCCTGGTTTGTGTTACTCAGAAAGGTAACTATTTGAACAAGTGCAGATTAACAAATAGAGAAGGAAAGTTTTACAGGTCAGAGCTGCCATCTGCATGTGTTTTTTGCCTTGTCAGTGAGTGCCTGCCTCGTGCTGGAGCCTCTCAGCCTTGAAATGCAAAGCTGGTCTGAATTCTCCTGGGGTGGCCAGGTAGCACGTACTGCTGAAACACAATTAGCAGTATTTACCACCCTGGCAGGGTTGCAGTGTAAATGATGCTTAGTTTCACTGAGAAGTGTGGTGTCAAATGTAAGCAATTATAATCGTAGCTGGGGATGTGTCTGCAGAATGTGCTGCCACCTGCACCGGTTCCATTCCGCTCCAGCCTCACTGAGGTCCCTCCCGTGGGCGTAGCAACTTGTCCGTGGTCCCACAGCTCTGGGACATCCCTTGTGATCCTACAGGGGGTCGTTGACAGAGAGGGCTCCGTTTGCACGCTGTTGTTGGCTGATACCTCCTGTTTGTTTTCCAGCTGCTCATGCTCCTTGGCACCGCTGATGGTCAGTCGAAGCTGACCTCTGAGCAGAATGCCATCAGCCTCTCCCCTGGCAAGTACCGCCACCTCGACCGTGCCACCAATGAAGAACTGACCTGTGACAAATGTCCTGCAGGAACCTACGTGTCTAAGCACTGTACGAAGAGTACCCTAAGGGAGTGCAGCCCTTGTCCAGACGGGACCTTTACCAAGCATGAGAATGGCATAGAGCGGTGCCACCCTTGTAGGAAACCCTGTGAACTGCCAATGATTGAGAAAACTCATTGTACTGCCTTGACTGACCGCGAGTGCACTTGCCTGTCTGGCACGTTTCAGACAAACGATACCTGCGTCCCTTACACGGTGTGCCCGGTCGGCTGGGGCGTCCGCAAGAAAGGAACCGAGACCGAAGACGTCAGGTGCAAGCCGTGCCCTCGTGGTACCTTTTCTGATGTGCCTTCTAGTGTGATGAAGTGCAAACCCTACACTGACTGCTTTGGGAAAAACATGGTGGTCATCAAGCCGGGGACGAAGGAGAGTGACAACGTCTGTGGTTCTCCGGCATCCCTTCCCAACACGGCTTTGACTTCATCAAGCACCGAAGCGGGTGAGCAGCCCTATGAAGTTCCACCAACCACTGATCTTCCCAAAGGTAATGCCCATCCCTGAAACACAGGTGTGGTTTTGACTGAGGGTTTGTGTTCCTTCCTTGGTCAGGGTTGGTGTTAGGCTGCTAAAAAGCAACTTGGTCTAAAGCCCGGGTGGTGCTTCTGCTTCGTGTCATCGGGTTCCCCTCACTTGTATTAAACCACATTCAGTAACTCTGTCACTGAGTCTGCAGTCCTGATCAGACTTCTGGCTGTCCTGTTGTTTGGGCTGGAAGGACATGACTTTCGCCAGCCTCTTTTCCTGTCTCTGTGATGTGCTGGCACAAGCCTTTGTGCCGTTGTGGTGAACCTGGTTTGGGATGCAGCAGGAAAACCCCTGCAGTGTCCCTGCAGCAGGGAAATTACTCCTCTGATGGTTTCACTTCTTTTGTGCCTGTGCTTTCCATGCTGCATTTCACTCTGTACTGTGTCACAGTATTGGCTGAATGAGAACCATTGCTGAAACTGCTCTGCAGGAGCCTGGGCTGTCCTGTGACTTTTTCCTACATTCTCTTAAGGTTACTATGTGGAATTCCTCTTTCTCTAGCTTAATTGGAAGTGGCTCATCCTCACAGCCCTTATGGTGATGCCTTAACTGTGGCTGGTTTCAGGGATGCTATAGGACTCCGCTTAAAGTGGTATTCTGCACTCCCTGGAAAGCAGCTTCCCTACAGTATCTCAGATGAGGCATTTTAATTAAAAAATGCAACTTTTGATGACCTCAACAGCTGAGTTAGTAAATACAATAGCAGGGAAGTGTTGACAGTGGTAGGCTTCCAGTGCTTCACCTTAGTTAGGTCTCAAAGCTTGCCCTGACGTTGGTGTATCACTGGGAGTGTACAGGAGAGTGTTTCCTGAACTTTGAAATCAACTGTCGACAAAAAGTTGAAGCGTTTTCCCTGTTTATGTCCTGATTAGTGTGTTTTGGGTAACCAAGCTGGGGGCAAAACCGGGTACAGACAAATACACCCACTGTCTGTCTCAGCTGGGATGAGACACAATCTGCAAAAAATGACTTTCCAAAATAATCTGTAGTTTTTGCCACAACAGCCCTTCTTCCTCTTCTCACCAGGCTTTGGCTCAGATTTCACATCGGGCTGGGACCCGAGAGGTGGTGGTTGATAAAGAAACTCAATAATGATGGAAGGTAGCTCTTACAGGGAAGTTTGGTTGCTTCAGAGACCTATTTTGTAGTTAATTCATCTGCAGCTGCTTACAGGGCTGATAAAAAAAGACTTTACTTCCTTAACAAACCCAGTGGAGAGACACTAAGCCTACAAATTTTCATGTATTTTTGTACCTTTAGTCCAAATATGAAATTTCAAAAATGAGGTAAAATTAATGTTCATAAACCTAAAAAGAAAAACCAACTCACTCAAAGTTGTTGGTTTTCTGAGAAATGCTGAATGTGGGACAAACACAGACTGAAAACATGCCTTTAGCAACTAATTTTTTTGTAATAAGCTGCCTCTAGCTTTAACCAACAAAGGTCAGTTTTACCTTGAAGCTCCCTCTGTAACTGTACCCATCTGTTCCCAGAGGCAAACCTCAACTTCACCTCTACTCTTTCTCGCTGCCTGGCGTTGGGTTTCTGTCTGCTGGCCAAGCCAATGCTCAGGCAGGTCTTAGCCCGTGATGTGATGCCATATCGCATCTCCAGGGCCGTGACACTCAACTCTCCTCTCCTCCCGCAGGTCTGAACTCTTCAGTTCCCGATTTTGTCCCCTCTCCAGCGCCGCGCGCGTCCAGCAGCATGATGGAGCGGGCACGGTACTACAACGAAACCTCAGCCAACGAGACGGGCGGCATTGGCGGGACCCTCGTGGGCTCTGGCACCACCAGCCGGGCCCAGAGCTACCGGCACAAGCAGACCAGCCAAGCGCTGGAGAAGCAGCCATCCCTGGAGATGATGGGGGGCGAGAAGCCCAGCGTCCCATACAGGCCCCCACGGCGAGGCTCGCAGAACGTCCACCAGCACTTCGACATCAACGAGCACTTGCCGTGGATGATCGTCCTGTTCCTGCTGCTGGTCCTGGTGGTGATCGTGGTCTGCAGCGTCAGAAAGAGCTCACGGACTCTGAAGAAAGGACCCCGGCAAGATCCCAGTGCCATTGTGGAAAAAGCTATTATGAAAAAGTCCACCACCCCCACACAGAACAGGGAGAAGTGGATCTATTACTGCAACGGGCATGGTGAGCAGCAGTGACCATGTGGTGTCCTCCCCACTCCAACCCAGGGCTGTGGAGGGGCTACCCCCACAGCCACTGACCTTTGGCTTTCCTCATTTGGTGGGTCTTGTAGGGAGAACACAGCCCATCGTGGTTTCTTCATCCTTGGCTTCTCCTCCTTCGAGTTTCCATGGTGTGTCCCTGCTTCTGAAGGAAGGGTTAATGGAGTGAGTGTCACCTGCTCACTCCAGCTTCTCTTCTTCTCACCCAGATTCTCCAAATTCTACTCTTCTTCCATTGGTAGAATGATTTTGAATGAAGGCACCTTTTTTTGACTCCCCTGTTTCCTTCCTTTCCCGCTTCTGTTTCACATGGTCCTTATTTTCTCGGTGACTCAGGCATGGATCTGGTTGTCTTTTGTTTCATCCTTTATCCCCTCATCCCCGTCTGTTTCTGGAAGGCTGAGTCATCCCCCCACCTCTTGGCACTGCCTCAATTTCAGTTCTTAGCCCTAAATCCCAAGTGCTGGCTCGTGTCCCAAGCCCTATGCCCACAGTGGAGCCAAAAAGGTTATCCTTAAAGGCTGAGTCGTGGATGTGTCGTCAGCTCTGCCTGGACTCTGTTTTTGATAGTGTTTTCTGTTCATTTAGTGCATGATTTTCTGTCAGCTTTCTGATGAGACTTTAAAGATGACATGTTAGGATCTTCAAGTTGAAATTTATAAAAATCAGTGATAAACTAATGGTGGTGTGACTGTGAGCACCAAGCAGCCATGATCTCCCTAGTGGGATGCACAGTTCTTCCTCTACAGAGCTCCTATGGCAATTTTGACCTTCCCTTATCCTGTGCAGACTGACGAGTCCTTACTTATTTTGGGTTGATGTTGCTCAACCTTAAACATCCGTTCACAGCTAACCTTTAGAAAAGCACATTTTAACAAGGGGGGGTGGGGGGGTGGCAAACAAAGAATGGATTGAACAAAGATTGGAAGGTTTAAGAGAGATCAGTCCTTGATAAAAGTCATCCTTGAGTGCTCAAGTACAAAGCAAAGAAGGTTTTGAATAGGGCGTCTTCTGTAGTGTACTCTCTTCACCTTCCTGCTGATTAATAGACCTACACTTTGTTTGCCTTCATTAATTCACTTATACAACCAGTAAGATCTTGTTGGAATTGGTTTTGTGCCTTCTCTTGTGTTTGTGTTGCTTATCAGTTTCCTTTTTAACTCTTTTGTGTTCTTGGGCTGCAGTTTCTTAAACTTTTTTCTGTTTTTGATAACCTTTTCCCATAACCCTTGCACTCTATTGTCCCTAAAATCTGTGGCACCCAAAGCATGGTCCATGAGACTGTGATGAGTGATCTGCAATGGAGTTGCAGAACCTTATTGGACATCCTTGTTTGTGGGCACTACAAGGAATACATCTGTTTGGCCATGATTCATAGGTCAAAACCAAAAAACAAATAGCGGTTGTTGCTAACTTGCAGTAACCCTTTTCCCCAAGACCTTAATTACCAGTTGGTTAAATTTCTGATGCTTTCCTGTTTCTTGAAGCACTTCAGAGCAGGGCAGTTTGTACTGGACAAGTAATGCTCAAGTGCAGGGACCAGACCATGCTGCTTTGAGTGGGTGCAGCTCTGGATTCTATCGTGGTGTTTCAGACCATGCTGAAGTGCCTGTGCTGCAGCTGATTCTTCTGGAAGCCACCTTAAAGCTGCCTTTGTTTGTAATGCTGTGTGTTGCATCACTAATCACGATTCAGGGTAAAGAAACCATGCAGGTAAGAGAAGGCTCACATGGAGAGTGACGACCTGTTTTAACCCATTTAGATAAAACCTCACCTCCCAGATTTTGTCCCCCTTTGACATCATTCACAGGTCATCCTGTGCTTCCCAGCAGGAGTTGTTCCAGCCTTCTCTGTCACATTAACAGCTGCATAAATTTCGCAAGATCCTTGCTAAGTTTTCCCTTTGTCTTGGGAAATAAGCTGGATGTAACAGCAAAACCACACTTAGGTGATAAACCAGCTTGGTGTGATCGAACCCTGCCAATCTGGAGGTGAATGGCTCCGCTACCCCCAGTCATTCCTGCAACAGTCACGCTTTTCCCTCTTGGCATGGGTGGCTTCCTGACTTCCCCCTGCCACCAAATGTCCTCAGATGAACTTTGTGCAATCAAGGCAGGCAAATGAGCACAAACCAATTAATGCTTTGTCTTGCTTTTAGTGCAAACCAAATCGTGTTTCATTAGCTGGAAGGGCCTTGCTCATTAGCTCTTATTTGGTGGTGCTTCTCTGTTATGTCAGATATGGAAATTATTCTCCTCTGCAGTGGTGCATAAATCCTTCTCTGCCTTTCCTGTTGAAATGTCTGGCTCTTCAGACTGTTTACTTGAAAGGAGAGGTGTAGTGCCATAAAGGAATCGACCTTTTATTTAATAACTGGCTGTACAACTGAAATGTTCTGCAGAGCTGCCACGTCATGGCTTAGCTTTCTGCTGCTCCAGCAGTGTTTGTTCCCAAATCATGCTTCATCCTGAAGCAGCATTTCAGAGAGGGCTGAGTTTATCCAGGAACAAACTTCAGGCTATTGCAGGGGGGAAATCTTTCCCCTTCTGTGCTGCTGTGTGGATCCCTCCATGGTAGGCAACCAGAGCAAAGCCTCCTGAGATGTGAGGACCACAGCTGCTCCCCAGGTTCAGGTGCCAGCCTGGTTTGTGGTTGCTCAAGTGGTGCAGAAAGCAATCAGTTAGAATGTGAACTATCTCTGTGGCTGGAGGTGAAGTCCCTGGGCTGGGTTCTGGCAGTGCACCCACATCTGTATGATCTCCATCCAGAGGTTAGCTGGCACACCAGCAGAGGGCTGGGGTGTGTTTATTGCCTGTTTATGTAGCTCTTGCAAACATTCTGCCCCCATTTGTTCCTAGTTTACCATCTCCTCCCTCCTAATCCTTTCAATAAACAGCTCTAACCTTTGAAAGGAAAGTCCAGGTCTGATGTAGGCACTGGAGCCTCTCCTCAGGGGAGCTGTCCTTGGGCTTCTGCCCTCACAGTCAACCCCCTGAGCATCCCATGGCACCAGGTGGGCATCCAAGGCTTTGCCTATTTGGAGGATTTTATTATTGATTTCTCCAAGGCTGTGGGTGCTGGGTGAAGAGTGGTCAGGGTGGCACTAGCTCTGCTCAGTGCTGAAGCAAAGACATGGCGCTGTGGTTGGGCTCTTTACCAAAAGAGGAGGGGTTTAGCATAGAACCAGGGGCTCAAACTCTTACCCAGTTCCTGAAGGAACTAAATTCCTGAATTGTTTAAATAACTGAGATAGGTGTATGATCCTGATCAGCAGTTGTTGTTAGGAGGAGGTTCACTTGTCCTCATCTCCCCATGAGCTGGCATCTGTGCCCTATCCTCTATCTGTTCATAATACATGCCTTAAATAACAGCCCAAACATAAAAATAGAAGTAGCTTGGGAGGCTGGTGTTAGAACTAGACCCGTGTCCTCAGCATGGGTATGTTCCAGCCAAGGCAGCAAATGCCAGTGCTTCTTACTGGATTAAATGGTTCAGAGGTCTGGGAAGAGCTTGCAATGATTAATGGCCTGAGTTAGCTGCCAGCCTACCTCCTCATCTGTTCTTGTGTCCATCCTCACAACAGGGGCTGTCCAGAGAGAGACTGAGAAGGTAGAACAGTGTAGCTGTGTTTGGAGAAGCTGCACCTCTTGCTGCCTCAGCTGGCTCTTACTTTGCAGCCCTGCACATACGAATCCAGCAGTTGACAGTTTGTCAAAGTTTTCCTGAGAAATTATCCATGTGGTGCCTGAGTGATGTGGGTGCAGGGCTGATAGGCTCTGTGGTTTAACTTCATATGACTTCTTGCTCAAGAACAGCCTACACACTGGGCTCATGCCTTTATTTTAGAAAATAACTATTTCCTTCTTCAGACATTTCCAGAGGTGAGAAAATGGGCTTGCAGAAACCTTTCAATAAAAACTGAGAATTGGAGCTTGTCTTTCAAATGCCTTGGAAATGCCAGATTTGCCATCATGCCAAACATGCCATTTGCCAAACATGAAGATGGGCTTGAATTCTTTTTGCAGAAATTGCTAATACTGTTGTCTTTGGCTTTCATCCACCTAGTAGCAGAGGATGAAAGACAAAGTCTGCAAAATCTAAGGGTGAAACCTGTGTGTAGGAGCAGCTGTCCGAAATTATATGCCAGGAGCAAAAAAAGAGTTTGGTGATTTTGTTTTTTGGAGTTTAAAGACTGAAGAACAGATCTTGGCAGTGCTGGCCTGGCATGAGATGGCACTTCCCTTTTATTTTTCTTCAAGTCTTGTAATTGCACATTATTGCAGTGGGTGGTGAGAGCAAAGCCAAGGAAGCCTCTGGTTAAATAATCAGAGAAATTAAGTGTTCTACAGAAGCTGTTTGCAGCTGGGGTGGAGCTGAGGCTTGACTGCATGTAAAAGAGCATGTGCTTAAAATGGCTCAAAATCAAAATGGGGAGTTGAGATGTGATGCTGGAGAGATGGGGAGTGTTGGGATTTCGGGGTCTTGGTTGGTCAGTTGTCAGCACATTGGGGGCCAGGATCTTCTTGGTTGGTGATGTGTAGGGGGTAGTCCTTGGCTTGTGTGCTGGTTGCTGAGGGAGTGGGGCTAGGCTTGAGCTTGGTCTGCTACTAAGGAAGTCACTGAGAGTATTGAAGGGGGACTACATCTTGTACCTTGGAGAGCCTGATGCTGTGCTGCTGCTCCAGAGCATTCCCACCCAAATATGCCAGTGGAGGTGTGGGGACGGCAGGGTCATTGCAGGCTGCTTCCCAAATGGAATCAGGTGCTCATTTATGGTTAGTTGGAAGATGCTTATCAAAGTAAAATGACGTGATTCTTTGCAAGAGACAGCACATTAAGGTTATGTGTGGGCTTTTAAAGTCAGTCTTTTCTAGAGATCCATCACCTAATGAAGGGAAGCAAGTGCATGGAAACAGTCCAGCTGAGGATGTTACTCCTCAGGCCTATTTAACTGCTACTCTGTGTAAGGAACCTGCTGCAGGCTTGGCACTTGCAGGTCGTCTACAGGGTGATGCTGAATGCCACTTCAGGACCCCTCCTTAGTGCTTTTGTGGGGAAACGAGATGAAAGCCACTTAGTGTAGTGGTTTTGTTTGGTAGTTGTCCCTTTTATCAGCTCCTGAACAAGTCCCAGCTGGTGGCAAAGAGGATCATGCTGGGAGGTGGGGTAAGGATGGAGGAGCTGCTGTGGAAACAGCTGGGCAAATAAACAATCCTTTCAAGCACTAAAGTTTCACCAGCCTCAAACTCTGGTGGCCTCCAGGTTTTGTGCCCAGGCCACAGGTGGGGCAGAGATGTCCAAAGCATCTCAGGAGGGCTGGTGTGCCCATTGCTACTGGCATAATTTGGTAATTGCAGCTACACCTGGAGAGGAGCAGCCCTGGGCTTGTGTGCAAACCTTGATATGGCTCTGGCAGGCAGAGCATGAGATGAAGGATTGATGTCTGTTCTCCTGCCAAAGAAGAGAGGCAGAAGGTGTTGTGTTTGTTTTTGTTTTCCAAAGCAGTTTATCTTCTGGCATCTGCAGCTTGATAATGTGCACATGACTGATGGTCCTCTGATGACAGCCTGTCTACCTCTGCAGGGTGAGACCCAGGCAGAAGGGGGGAGCTGGTTAAATTGGAAGAGGCAGGAATGTGCTGGGCACCACAAGGAGCATGGATGCTCCCTCACTGGAGATTGTTCTGCTGCATTTTGTGCTGTTTGCTCCTACACAGGTACATAACACAGTGCTCTGCTTTGGGTGGGACGGAGCAACTCTTCATCTGCAGCACACACCTCTGCCATGGGAGTGTTGGGCTGGCATCTGACTAGTTCACAACACCATCTTCCTCAAACCACTCAATGTAAAACATGGCTCAGGTTTTCCCAAAAATCATTTTGTCCTTTTGGGAAGCTATGTGATCTCCAGAGGGCATGTGCAAGAGCTGACCAGGGCTTCATGATGAAGGGAAGCCTTGAAAAGTGCAAACGTGGGAGGCTGCTGTTCTGCTTAGAGAGGAAGAAACCTAATCATGTGCAGTTTTATCATCTCCTGTTCCTCAGTCTTATTGCATTAGCACCAAATACTGGTGCTTGATCACTTTTAATATGTGTTGCTACACAAGCCATCTCTCTGCAGCTTGTACAAGGGCTGTGGGGAGCTCCCTTTGGCAGCTGGAACATTTGCTCCCAAATCTGCTTCAGAAAAGAAAACTCCGATTATCCTATGGTCAGAATTCCTGGGTGGCCCTTGTATTAATTTAATGAGGGATTGGGATTTGTGCCTGCCCATTAAGGTGTAGGGCCGAGTGTGGGAGGCAGGGCACCTCTGCAGGAGAGGAGGATTGTCCTTGTAGAAAACCACTTCGAGCTCAGGGTGTTTTTGCCAAAAACCCGACACCAGTCTCAGCGCCTGGAGGGCTGTGATTTCTCACATCAGTGAAGCTCTCACACATCACTCCTCAAATAACAAGGGTGTTTTTTTTTTTGTTTTGTTTTCTCCTTGCTCTCCAAGACTGGGAGGAAAAAAAAGGCAGGAGGCGAATTTAATCCTCAGGTTGGCATCTGTGAGTGTCTGGATATTTATATGGCTCTGGCTGTGGTGCTGTGTGTGTGCTCAGGGTTACCAGCTGTCCCAGAGGGTTATAATGAAGATTAACTCAGCAAAAGCCATTTAAAATTTAATAATTACATAAAATACTTATGCTGGCCATTCTCATGCAAAGTAAAGCAAGAGCAAGTTCATTCTGTGGGTTTGGTGTTGTGTCCTTTGGTGGTGGGCAGGAGTTCAGATGGGTCCTGGGAGGGCTGGACCAAGGGGTTGTTACAGAGGTGACTTCCAAGAGGTCTTATCTCACAATGATTCTCAAGTTCCTGGGTCAGAAACATGTTCATAACTGCATGTAGCTTATCCACTGTCTGGTTTGGTTATTTTCCACAAAACTTGTGGTAAGTGATTGTTAGAAGGTTCCTTTCTGCCTTGCAAGATTTTCAGTTTTGTCTTTAAAAAAAATACCAACAAATTCCAAACACATCATTTCATGGTTTGTTTCCCAAACAGCTCTTGCTAAGGATATGAATCACTGGGTCCTGGGAGGGTCTGATAGTAACACTGTCCTCCATGGCTGGGAAAACTATTCTGTCACTAACAAGTCTTTATGAGTGTGTCATTTCCATCTGACAAAAAAAACTAAAGAACATCTAGTTTTTAATCTTCTGCTCTGGGTGGGGGTGCCACCCACTAGATCAGGTTGCTCAGTCCCTGTCCAGCCTGGCTTTGAACACTTCCAGGGATGGGACAGCCACAGCCTCTCTGAGCTGCCTGGTCCAGTGCTTCACCACCCTCACGAGGAAGAATTTCTTCCTTATGTCCAATCTAACCCTGTCCTCTGTCAGTTTTAGGCCATTCTTTCTTTCCCTCTCATCCTGTCACAGCACACCCATGTTCAAGGTCCCTCTCCAGATCTCTTGTAGCCCTTTAGGTATCAGCATCTGCAGTAAGGTCACCCTGGAGCCTTTTCTTCTCTAGACTGAGCAAACTGTCTTTTTACGAGAGGTGCTTCAGGCCCTTGACCGTTTTTGTAGCCTTCTCTGGACCTTATTTAACAGGTCCACATCCTTTTAATGTGAGCTGGACACAGCACACCAGCACTTCCAAGTCCTTGGCAGAGCTGCTTTCAGCCCTCTCATCCTCCAGCGTGTGCCAATACTGGTGATTTTCCTGACCCAGGTGGACAACCTGGCGCATCTTCAAACTCCCTCATTTAGGACCTGAAGTATATTTTGAGTGGCAGGGGGAGGAATTGAGTTTCCAAGAACTTCCCCTTTGTGGCAGCGGTTGGTGGAATTTTTGCAGTTTTGGAAAGGTATTTGTGTTGCACACTTGGGATTTCTGAGTCCTGGTTTGGTTGAGCTGTGGTATCTTGTCAGCTGGTGTGTGGATGTGCCGCATCCTGGCTCTCTTGTACAGGCTCTAAGTGTGTGCTCAGACATAAAAATAGGCTGCTGTGGCTGTATTTCACATGAGTCAGGAGGATATTTGGAGGAGGGAGGTGGGCTGAGCCCAGGAGTAGAGCTGGCTTTGCAGTGATTTTGGAGCTTTTATCTGTGTGTAGGGGAGGGTTGGGCTGCATTGCTCTGGTTTTTCTGTCTGACTTGTGTGTGCCCTTGGGCTGTGCTCTGTCTGTGATGCTTCATCCAGCCTGCCTGTCACAGTCAGGATTTGTCACAGCATGTGGTGCACAGATTAATGTTGCCCATATCTGGAATACCTCTGTATGTAGGTGGTAGAAGCTCAGATTGGTACTGGGATGGTGGAGGTCAGTTCCCGTCAAGTGTCATGGGTGAACTGCTGGGATCTCCTCTGTGGTGATGAAGGGCTGGAGCTTGGAGTTTCCTGAAATCCAGCCTTTCATGAAGCTATCTCTGGAACCCTGGGCTGCTGAGCTTCTCACTCCACAGGACTGTGTATGCCCTAAGCCCTGGGAGATCTTCTAAACTTTCCTTCTCAGCTGTATTAGGCACCTTTAAAACTTGAACTGATGTTGTGTTAATCCTTTTCTATGTACTATGTACTGTGTCCCTTCATTACTAGTGGGGTGAAAGGACATGTGGCTTGGAGGGGCTCTGAGCCTGAGATTTCCCCTTAAAGGTGGCATTTTCTTGAGGAGCACTCTTGTGAAAAATGTTGCTTGATTCAAGCTCTGAGAATGAAAACAATGACATTGTGAGAGGGTGGGGAGAGGAAGGAGCCTCAGCACCTCTGTGGCTGTGGTTTGACTTCCCTGCATCTGCTGCTGGGTGCTGGGGTGTCACCTTGGTGGGGCAGCTCTTCCTCTGCTTTCAAGTTTGCTGAAGATGCAAAAAAAATAATGGCAGAGAAGAGGAATGGGGCCTTGCAGGTGCTGTATGTGAGCATGCCAGCACTGCTGGGCACAGCCCCACACCACACTGGCTCCTTGCCCTGCCTGAGGCCAAATGATGGAAAAACTGGGTCTGTGTCCAACCTGCAAATAGCACGGCTTGGGAGAGCAGTGAGGCATGTCCAGAACAAGGCATTAAAGCTCAGCCAAGTCCCAAGTGCGTGTTTAATGACCACCTTGGTGACGTGGTAGGGCTGATGGCTCTGTCTACATCAAACTGTACCGCAGTGAGGTGGAGCACATCTGAAGGAGCAGGAAGTGGATGAGAAAAGTCTTGAATCAGATTCAAAACAAGCAAGTGGAAGTCACTGAATAAACTGAAATCGTATTTATGGGGAAGATGAGGCAGAGGTGAGCAGTGTCCAGAGAAGGGCAGTGGAGCAGGTGAAGGGGCTGGGGCACAAGTCTGAGGAGGAATGGCTGAGGGAGATGGGGGTGTTTAGCCTGGAGAAAAGGAAGCTCAAGGGGGGATCTTTTCACTCTCTACAACTCCGACAGGAGGCTATAGAGAAGTGGAGGCCCTGCTTCTCCAGGAAGGTCCTCCCTCCAGCTCAGCATCTTTGTAGATGAGCTGAAGGGAGGACCTTTCTGGAGAGGCAGGACTCGTTGCCAATCTGGAGGCATTTGTCCATTTCCAGATTTGTCTCCATTTGTCCCAGTTTGTCCTGGCTGTAGATGTGCCTGGTTGTGCCTGTGTTCCCATGTGTGTACATGCTCCCTTGGGCTTCTCACTGGCCTGTTCAGAACATCTTGGCCTTGTCCTGGCTTGAAGGTGTGGTTATCACCACCTTAAGATATTAGGGGGATACATGGTGTAGCCTAGCACAGCTTTTAGAGACTTGCAGTGTTAAGATAATGGCAACTGAAATGCCACCTGCCCAGGTACCTAAGACACATATGGATGTCCTGGATCCTTCAGATCTGTCCTTGCCTGTTCTGGGCTGACCAGGGAAACACAACTCAGCCAGATGCAGCCGTGGGTGTTCCTCATTAATTCCATTGTCTGAGGCATGAGCAAAGCTGGGTGATCAGTGGTGATGGTTCCTGACATGATGATGGAGAGGGGTGGAGCTGTCTCCCACTTTAGCAGCAGGATGGTGGTGACAGCTCTCCCAGGCTGTTCCTGTGGCCTATGGTAGAAAAGGAGGACAACTCAGGCTGTGGCAAGCTTGGAGCAGCTTTAGCATAGCACTGACATGGCTGTGACCAGCCTCACATGGAAAGCAAGAAATATGTGGATTAAAGCACCATCTCTGTTGACCTTGGCCATTTTACTTGGGATTGTGCAATCTGGAGGTCTTTGAGCACCATCTCCAGCCCAGGTGTGCAGATGGGCATGGTGGGAGAAGGCCCACGTGGTTCAGGGAGAAGGAGAAAGTCCAGGACCTCTGGTGGAGCTGGGATTTTTGCTGCACGCAGTGTGGTAGTCACCTTCCCATCCCAGCAGGATGTTCCAGCACTCTTAGTGCTCTGCAGAGTAACTTGTAGGATTTCTGGAAATATGGAAGTAGTAGAATGATAAGCTTATTATAAGCATTACCATTTTATTTTAGTGTGAGCAGTAATACTTGGCGGCATGCAGCCACTGCTTGTCATGTAATGGTTTTAATCTTATTTTTTAAGAACAGAGGGAGCAATGTTTTTCTTACTGACTGGAGCCAAATCTGCACTCTTGTCTGCATCTCTTCATATCTCTCTGGGTTTTGTTTGCACAATATTGTAGTGGATGTAGCAAACATATGGGCCTTAAATTTATTTAATAGTTGCAAGAAAATGAGTTTAAGGTTCTTATAGTATTAAGGTAGACATTTCCAAATTCATTTTTAATGGAACATTTGTTCTCCAAAGATTATTACGTGCCATTAAGTCCTCTGCTGCCTGGTGTGTTCTCGTGCCCAGGGATGTTATTGCCAAGGGATATAAACGTGTTTATGGGCCCAATTTATTGAACGGAAAGATTAAATATACTAAACTTGAAAATGTCAGTAGAAGCATGAGTGCTTTGTCATAAATCCTGAGCGAGAACATTTGGACATAAATGTCGTGCTGCCGCATAAAACCGGTGCAAATCAAGCTGCAAGCAGCTGAAAACTTCTCTCACCAGTACAGCAGTTGTAAACACTGGGATTTGTCAGCATTAAATAGGTACATAGGAACAGGTAGTATATGGGTTTTTCCTTTTCTGGGCTGACTAGATGTGCCACATGGGGGTCATAAGCCGGCAAATTATGTTTTAATGCTTGTGTGTGTTTGATGTGCAGGGGAGTGGGTGTGGGCAAAGCTCCCACCCAGCCATAACTCATTGTCTCACTGCAGGGCAGGGAGACCTGATGCTGCTGACTTGAAGTGTGTGTGCGCATTAAAAAATGGGCAGCATTATCTCTCTCCCCCTCTCTCTCTCTGTGTGTGTGTATATATATCAACCTAGCAAAAAATAATTGCTGAATATGAGAGTAAAGAAGCTCTGCAAGATTTATACAGTGAGATAGCGACTTAAATAGTCTCTCTGTATATACCTATATATATCTATATCTATATCCCAGTGCATAAGTTGTTATCTATATATATCTATATATGTATATATAATTGGCAGTACCACACACCCTCATCCATCTTTGCATTGCTGTCATTACCTTGGTGCACAAGCCTTGCAGAGCTTTCTCTACCCTTGTATTCATGGATTTTTACTTGAGTGATAAAATCAAACAGCGCTGCATAAATCAGACATTTTGCTGCTTTTATGCAAGAAGCAGTTGGGTTTGCTGCTTTAAAGGACCTGACTCTAAACCTGAGTTGTCTTTTGGGCTTCTTACCCACCCAGGTATGTGATACCAGAAGACACAAGGGTTTAGCTTCCAGTGTGTTCTGGGCTGCCTGTGCTTCTGCACAGCCAGCCTGGATGCAAGAGGCATGGAGGGAGAGGAATTTGGGATTTGCCTGGAAGCACACAAGCTCAGTCCCTTGAACTGAGGGCCACTGGGTCTTCATCTGAATAATGGGAAGCATTAACGAAACCAATTCCTGCTGCTCTGTTGTGATGCAATGTGCACCAGTATCTAATGATCTGAGTCACATCAGTAACCCCAGAATAAATCCCAATAGCAGGTTCACAGCCTTTTCTCCATAGTTAGAACCAAGCCCTGTGGTTGGCTTGGGCTTTTTTGGGTGGGCTGCATCCCCCATGTTGGGCTGGTGGGCCAAGCTTTTCTGGTAGGAGAAGCCCCAGCTCTCACAACTCCATGTGAGATGGTACAAGCATGTGTCTGTAAACAGCTGGGCAGGAAGGTGTGGTGGTTGTGGTGGGAGGAGGGTGGGGAAGTACCAACTGTGGTTTGCACTTTTGTGTTCCTGATTTAGAGCAGGTTTAGCACCATCTGTGGATGCTCCAAGAACTGTGGGCTCATGGCTGTGTTATCTAGTTTGGAAGTGAAAACTAAAGTCTATATATAGCAGGTTTGATAAGCTTTCCTAAAGTGAGAAGAGGTTTGGACAAAAATACCTTTCAGAAGCTTTACAGTTTTTTATATACCTCTTTTTATATAAGCATATGTACATATATATGTAAAATACCTATGTTGTATATAGAGATATACAGAAGTATGTGTAATATATACACAGCTACAAATACTACAAAATATAAAATATAAAATAGATCAGGCTGAATAGATACTTTAGAGATGTGTGTATATATTGTATTGGGCTTGTATGGTCAGGTTTTGGTAGCAGGGGGCTAAAGGGGTGGGTCCTGCCAGAAGCTTCACCCATGTCCAAGGGAGCCAAGACCAGCCAGCTCTAGGATGGACCCACCACTGTCCAAGGCTGAGCACATCAGGGATAGTGGGAGTGCCTCTGGGACAACAGATTTAAAAAGCAGGGTGAAAAAAAGTTGGTAACTTCAGCCAGTAGAGAGAGATTGAGAGCATGTGAGAGCAACAGCTCTGCAGACACCAGGATCAGTGAAAAAGGAGGGGGAGGGAGGAGGCCACACTGGAGCAGGTTTGCTGGCAGGACCTGTGGAAGGGATCCATGCTGGAACAAGGGAGGAGTGTGAGGGTCCATCCCCCTGAGGAGAAAGGAGCAGCAGAGACAATGTGTGATGGACTGACCACAGGTCCTACTCTCTGTCCCCCTGCACTGCTGAGGGGAGGAAGAAGAGAATTCAGGAGCAATGTTAAACCTGGGAAAATGGGAGAGGTGGGTGTGAAGTGATTTAGTTTTTATATCCCATTACCCTATTCTGCTTTGATTAGCAAAAAGTCAGCCTGATTTCCCCAAGCTGAGTGTGGTTTATCAGTGACAGTCACTGGTGAGGGATCACTCCCTGTATCTCAACCCAGGAGCCTTTTGTTACATCTTGTTACATTTTCTGTCCCCTGCCCAGCTGAGTAGGGCAGGTGTAGAACAGCTTTGGTGGGCACCTGGTGTCCAGGCCTCATACATATATGTACACACATCTTTATAAAATCTATCTGTGTATCTGTGTATTTATCTGTGTAATACAAAGATACAAAAATGTGTGTACCATAAATCCGTGTGTGTATATACACATGCACTTGTATAAAAAGGGATACCTATATAAGTATGTATAGTTTCTATAAATTTTTGGTTTGGCTATATCAGAGCTGTGAACTGAGTTGGGAGGTTTGATCTAAACTGCATTAGAAAGTGTTAAACTTTAGGCCAGCTGGAAAAACCCCAGCTATATTCTTCTTATATTCCCCAGATACTCTTCTGCAAGCAGCTATTTTTGCTGTTGTGCCTGCAGAGGGAGAGAAGTGCTCCCTATAGCCATGGGGGCACACTGGCTTGGGAGGAAACCCAAGGTGTGGTTCTCTCTCGGAAAAAAGTGAGTTTCTCTTTGCAGCTCACAGATGCTGACCCTTCATGTTGCTGTTTGATACAAGGTGTTGCTCAGTTGATAAAACAGGGTTAATTAGTTATTTTGGAGGAGATATGGCTTTATCTGAATCTTTAACTCTTGACCCGAAGTAGACTCAAGGATAAATGTGCTGTTTGCATTGCTCCCTGACCTACACGGAGAAAACCCTCACTGTCTTGAGACAGAATGTCTCAAGTGCTTTTCAGGGGAAAAGTGTGTTTTTGCTCTCTGGTTTCCGACCAGATCTTCCATTCACTCAGTGCTCAGCTGGCACAATGTCTCCCACCCCATCACTGAGTCATCCCACCTGTCTGCACTGGAAATGGCTCTGAAAGCAATCCTAGCTGCTGTATCTGCTTGTTATGGAAGTACTCATCTTTATAAAGGTGCTTTGGTGACTCACCTCTTAATCCAGCTCTGTCTCAAGGCAGTGGCTGCAGTGCAGGCATGTGGGGGAGCACGGGTCTTCTGCCCTGTTCCTGCAGCTGTGTGGTAGCTGAGTACCCAAGGTCTTCCTGTGCTGAAGAGTGCAGGAGATTTTACAGTTAAGTTACTGATTTTAGAGTGTGCTAAGTTAACTGATGGGTCTATCACCCTTTACTCGCATAGCAGCTGTTGAGCATGTTATGGGTGCTGCTTCCCTGCAGCCTGAACTCATAAAAGATGTTAAAACAACAATAATAATAATTACAACAAAATCTCAAAGACCTACCCAAGAAAAGCAAAGTGTGGTCATTTGGGGATGAGAGAATCTTTGCTAGATGTGATGTCTGCAGACCCCCCTGCCTCACCTGTATCTTCTGTGCCCCGCAGGCATCGACATCCTCAAGCTGGTGGCGGCTCAGGTGGGGAGCCAGTGGAAGGACATCTACCAGTTCCTGTGTAACGCCAGCGAGCGGGAGGTGGCGGCTTTCTCCAACGGCTACGCGGCCGACCACGAGCGCGCCTACGCCGCCCTGCAGCACTGGACCATCCGCGGGCCCGAGGCCAGCCTGGCCCAGCTCATCAGCGCGCTCCGCCAGCACCGCCGCAACGACGTGGTGGAGAAGATCCGCGGCCTCATGGAGGACACCACGCCGGTAACGCCGGGCTGGGCTTTGGTGCAGCTCACACCTTGTGAGATGTGGTGGCATGGGACACGGCTGTGGCCCTGAGCTTAGCGTGTGGCCAAGTAGCTCCCTCTCTTCATGGAGCTCCTTGGGGGCTCATGTTGAAGCTGAGCATTGCTTTTGAGCAAGGCTTTGCCAATGTTTGCTCAAATCCCAGTCAAAGTTTTGGTGGGCTCTGGAGTCCCATGTGCTTTGCATATATCTTTGAAGATCACCGGGAGGATCTGGTACCTGAGCCCTCGTGCCAGGGACATGGAGGAAAAATCATCCCCCTTTAAACTTGCTCTCCAATGCTGTGGATTTGTGAGAAGGGCCAGGTAACCTTGAGCACTAAGTGTTGCTTCCTCCAAGATGGTGATTGGTGGCATGGGGGAGGCCATGTGTGCAATCCTCCAGAGTTGTTGCTCTTCTTTGGCAGTGCTGGCCTTAAACTGTCCCATATTTTGGGAGAATAAATTGCTGCAGAAAATCCTGCAATAGGTTCTCAGCTGGGTGTAAGTCATCAGGAGGTGCTTCAGTGACCTTGGCAGATTTGTTTTGGCCACTGCTGCCTTACTTGTTTCAGTTTTTTGGCTCTGATAACTCGGTGGTCTGCCAGAAGTGTTTGTAAAGGTGATGAGTGGGGCTTTTTCTGAACATAGAAGCAAATGGGACAACATGTAGATGGAGATGGGGGTGGTTGAGGCATGGCTCTTCCCCCTAAACTGGCTGATGAAACATTTCCCGTTGCCTTGGCAGACCAGACCCAAAGTGGAGCAAGTGAGTGCTTGTAGACTTCTCTGGGCTCTTGGCAAGGTGGACCTTTCACTCACAATAGAACTTCTGAAGCAGAGTATTTGTCAGGACAGGGATTCCCAAATTCTGCTTTGAGCATCACAAACTTCCCCTTATATGAGGGACTGGGATCCCTTCACTGTGTCACATAAATTATTTTGTTTAGTGCATGAAACACCTCGTTCCCTTGTGACCATTGTATGAAATCAGAAGTTGGGATGTGTTGGCAGAAGCTTGGGCTTGTGTTTTGGAGAGACCCTGAGTCAGGTATGTGCAGAACATCCTGCCCAGATCTTCGATAGGCTGGCTTTGCCAGCTGCCTCTGCTCAGTTGCTGGTTTTTTCCTTTCAGCTCCTGGTAACAAAGCAGCATGTGGCCTTCTCTTTGGTGGAAAAAATAAAATTAAAAAACGCAAGACAAAGCTATGTTTAGGAAGAGAGTCAGAGAAAATTGCCATTTTGCACATATGAATTAAAGTTTGCAGCATGTGTAGTGTCCAGAAAGATATGCTGTTCTCTTGCTTTCCTGGAGCAGGTAGTAGTAACCTGTGTCCTTGTACTTACTGTTTTGACTTTGAATACTGTGACAAAGCTCTGGGCAAGGACATTAGATAAAGCACGAGGCTTGTTCTTTAGCACGACATGGAATTAACAGACTTGGCTTGTGCAGTGCTGAATGCCCCTGGCTCTTCTGGCCAAGACCATCAGGTTGTGCTTATCAAACAGTACAGAATGCAGGTGCTGGCTCCAGGAGCAGGGTTTATGGGGTGACCTGTCGGAGTGGAGGACTCCCAATGATGGAGTAACCACAAGCTGTGCCCATAACTCTGAAAATACAGCAAGCAGGTATTCCAGAGAATGAGCAAAGCCAGATCTCAAGGATAACTGTATGCAAGTCTCCTGGACTTCCCAAACAGCTCTTGGTTTTTTAAAACAGTTTGTTGTCTTTTCAAGTGTTCAGCACACCTGGACCCTGGGGTGGTTTCCCATCAGTTTCACTTGTTTTTCTAGAAATGGGTAAAATTGGGTTGTTGATCTTTTGAGCAGGTGCTGGTGAGAGTCCACATGAGAAGTCTGGCTTATTTGAGCAAAGGAGTTGGTTTTGAACAAATTAACCCAAGCTGTCACATTCTCTTTCCCTGTTCATCTGATTGGGCTTTTTCAGATGAGCATGATCAACCTTAGGAGTTGGCCACTGTCCTGGCCTGGAGATCCTGGAGCTGTGTGTGGGATGTTACAGCCTGGCAGCACCCTGGGGAACAGATCTAGCACAGCAGCACATTTTGTTTCTGTGAGGTGCTACAGGCTGGAACCTGTCTGCCTCCTCTCCCTGAGCTGGCTCCTGTGCTGTCGATGTGGGTGGTGAAACAATGGCCCTGCTGGGAATGTGGAAGGCAGTTTGTGCACGGGAGACCAAATCCCTGGAGAATTGTGCTGGTGGCTCATCATCATCACAGCAGTCCAGGAAGCCAAGAGCTCAGTGCCAGGAGCAAGCATGGAGGTCAATCTTTGGGTTTTTTTAATCTGCTGGTTGGAAAGCCTTTAATTAGAGCTAATTGAGGTTTGACTCTGGGTGATTTGTCTATCCAAACACAGATAAATCAAGGCAGTTTCTCTCTGCACCAGAGTGGTTTGATCCAGAGGAATGGGTCACCCTGTTGGTGGCAAGAGTGGTGGCTGTGCTCTCCAGCCCTGCAGAAGGTGTCCTGCAAAAAAACCCCCAAAACAGCAAAAAAGAATAAAAAGAGTTATTGGTGCTGCAGGGGGACTGAGGACTCTCATAAGCAATGCAAATGCATGCATCCTCCCTGTGGCTAAGTTGCCCAGAGAGGTTGTAGATGTCCCATTCCAGTGAAGTGTTCAAGGCCAGGTTGGACAGGGCTTGGAGCAGCCTGGTCTAGAGGAAGGTGTCCCTGCCTCTCGCAGGGTGTTGGAATAAGGTGAGCTTTAAGGTCCCTTCCAACCCAAACCATTTTGTGAGTCCAAGTGACAGCACGATGCCATTAGGGTGCCCTGAGCCAGCAGCAAGTCCCCAGTGCGTGCTGGTGTGTCCTACATGAGAGCAGGAGGGATGGATGCATGGATGGCTGTGTTGTCTGGATGCCTTTGGCTCTGCCCAGCATTCCTGGGTGCCAAATGGAGTTTCCCCATCTCTCTGCATGATCCCTGTGTCATAAGAAAGCACTGACACCCCCAAGTCATGGGTAAAAATTGTTATTGAATGCTGTAGTTCTGAGATGGCAAATCCGTACCCTAAAAAGATTTCATCTCACCCACTATTGCATCCTTCTCTTAAATCCTTTATCTGGTGTCTGCCTTCAACTTGTAAAACCTATGGAGGCAAAGCTGCTCTCTCCTCTAGCGCCCTGTTCCCTCAGCAGCCTTTTGTGCTCTGAAATCCAAATATTTACAACCCCTGATAGGAATAGGGGAATTAAGGGGAGTCTCTGGAGTGTTACGGCATGAGGCAGGAATATTTTCCTTCAGGTGAGGAACAGCCCTGCTGTAGACTTGCCTGCTTTTTTAGCTGTGAGGGATTATGCTGGTTTTGCATGGCACTGGATGAATTTAGGTTAAACCGAGATTAGCCCTCTGAATCATTTTGCTCAGGGTTTTTTGCAGCTGAGCCAGAAAATACAGTGAGGGCAGAAGCTGTGGGAAGGTTTTTAGGGGTGCATTTAACTCATAGAGCTCCTGTTAAAGCCTGGCCCTGGCCATGAATGTTTGTTGGGCTCAAGGTTTGAAAAATCTGTCCCCTTGCAGGCAGGTTTGCCAGACAGTGGCAAGCCTAGGCACTGCTTAGCAAGCACAGACACATCCCAAATTAGTGGTGCTGACAACAAAAATAGGGGAAAGAGCAGGGAGGGGAGAAGGAAGAGGTTTTTCCCTGCCATCCCAGCAAACTACAGTTCTCCAGTTTTGGGGCTAAAATCAGAAAAACTGATTTTTACCAATACCCACTGGGTAATGAGATTTTTTTTGTGGTGCATAAACAGCATTTTGCAGCTACCAAGGGGCTCTGCGCTCACCTGGGCTGGCCTGGGGTGGAGCTGGCACAGCCGGGCCTTATTGGCTCCCCAGAGTATCCTGCTTTGAGCAGTGCTTTAAGCTCTTATCGTTTTATTTATGGCTCTGCTGGCCTCGGCTGAAGTATTTCAGGGGCTGGATGGAAGGGAAACAAACAGCCTTGCTCAGGGCGTTCAGCAGCGCAGCCTCAGCAAAGCTGAAAAACAAACCTAAACCACGAATAAGGGAGATGTGGAAGGTGGAGAGGGGGAAGGCTACAGCCCCAAGCCCAGCAAGGTTTAGTTTTGTGGCTAATTTCATGCTGCATTTAATCCCCTGAGTCAGCAGATGTGTCAAGGCTGGGGCTGGTGCGAGGTTAAGCTGTGGGGTTTTGGGGTATTTCAGAGGAGAAGAGGATGTGAAAGCAATCCCATGTCCAGGCACGTGGCTGTGGCAGTGCCTTGTGGCTCTGTTTCTTGCCCTTTCACAGGTCAAAACCCTGAAGGGCCTGGAGCAGCATTCCTCAAACTCAGCCCCTGACAGCTCCCACCCATCCCTTTCACTTCCTCTTCTGGCAATGGACTGGGCTGGGCCCAGTAATTAGGAATTTAGTTTGTGCTGCGTTCAAGTGCCAGCAGTTGGAGTGAGGGTAAAGCTGGTGGATGGATTTCCCAGCCAGAGGGGCCTGTGGTCTGGGAACTACCCAGGCAGCCAGAAAAAGAACAAAATTGCCTTTTGGACTTGCATCAGGTTTTATTTGAGGCACAAAGCTGTAAGGTGAAGTGGCCAGAGCCCTGGGGAAGGTGTAGGGTTGGCTGGGTTTTACTGGAGTGGGCATCACTCCAGGTTTGCTCTAAGCTATGACTTGACTTTCAGCAAACTGAATAATAAACAGCAATAAACAAAATGTAATAATTCATAAAGTAATGCAAAGAGAAACAGCATAAACATAAAAATATAAACTTTATATATGCAGTGACATTGAGGTATCCCTGCTGTGGTGGCTACATCTCCCAGGGCCTCTGTGTTTGAAGTGTAATGGGTTTAGGAGCATAAGAGGAAACTAGAAGATGGTTTCTTCTACTAGCCAAACTCAGTATCGACTAACTCAGCCTGTAATTGGGTATGAATCTCTTCATCAGGGCTTTTATCACCTCTTCATTATGGTTTGAGTTGAAAAAGTGAGTGGGCAAATCCATCAGAAAGGAGAAGCCACCGGAAGCTCTCCTGGAGACATCATCTGCTTGAGAAGCACTTGGCCCACAGCCAGCCAGGGCAGGGCTGATGGGGAAGAGCTGTTTCCTCCGTGGGTGGCTGCAGTTTTGGTTGTGGCATTTAAACCTTCCCCAGACCTAGCATTGCCCATCCCAAGTCGTGTGAGGCTTGGTTTGAGCAGCTCTTCCCCGGGGCTGCCTTGCATTGAGGGAAGACACTCCACCAGAGATGGGTTGAGCATTCTCCTGAAACCACACAGGTGAAGAGAAGGGCACAGAGATGACATTTGGGCTTTCCACCCCAGCAACCTCATGCTCTTCCCACCCTGCAGAGGACATGCCTCCTGCTCTGCAGTACCACACACCATCACTGCCCTTCTCAGACACCTCTGAGACCTCATGGCCCTGCCAGTAGTGGTTAACCTGTCAGGGTCTGCCTGCCCCCAGGGTGGATCCCCAAACACCCTGTGCACTATGAAGCTGCTGATTCGGGGGATGCTCCCTATCCTGTGTGTCCACAGCAAGAGCATCCCACAGCAGCACCAGTCTGTGCCTGCAGCATCACCCTGCTCCACGTGCCGGGGTTTTTCCTGCCGCATTCCCTACGGAGGCATAACAGACCTGGGAATAAGGGCTGGTGTCAGTCGGGTGTCATCTTCTGGCAGGGAATCTGGGAAGTGGCTGCCTCGGTGCTAAATTTATTTCCCCCACATCCCGGAGGGTGCACAGCCATCCTCAGCAGCAGCCAGCCTGCCACCCGCTTTTGTTCCCGCCTGGTTGCGGCAGGAGGAATTGCTGGGAAGCATCGCCTGAGGGAAGGGTGTTTTTTAGTGCCTGCTGCTGCTCCTTCCTAATATTAGCACAGCAGCTGCAGTTTCTGTTTGTCTGAGCTAAGCTTTTATTGCAGTACTGTGAAACAGAGGCAGCAAATGGGACCAACCCGTTCAAACAGAGCTGGTGAGAGCAGCTGTGAAAGAAGACAAAGCCAAGCTTATGTCTTCTCCTGCCCCTATCCCCTTCTGTCCCCTTTTCTTCCTTTTAGGAAGGGCCTTCAAACACCCTGAGCTGCTTAGAGCACCCTCCCTGATGCATTGGGATCCAAGAGGACCTGGTGCTCGAACTGCAGTCCAAAGGGCTGCAAGTACACAGGAGCTTTTAGGATTTTTTAAAATTAATATTTTTTGGCGTTGAAAAGCTCTTGGTGCAGTGCTCAAAAAAAGAAAAAACCTAAAAAAAAATACCTGGCAGAGCACCTCTGATGGGTTGTAGGAGGCTGCTGATGTAAGAAAGCCACTGCAGTGCCTTTGGTTGCCATGCTGGACTGTGCATCTAAATGTCCCACGTGTCTTCCTTTGCAGGTGCAGATGCAGTCCCAGTGGCAAGCGCAGGAGCCCAGCACCGAGGACGTAAAGGTGAGAAATCCCATGGCTCTGGAAAGGGAAAAGGGTTGCAAGAGGGTTTTTTGTGGGATTTTTTCCCCAGCCAGAGCTTGGTTTCACTCAATCACTGCTGTTCACAAAAATAGGAATGGCCAAGATGGTTTCAATGCAGTGAGTCACAGGCTATGAATAGTGTGATTTTACACCTATTCCACAGGCTTCACCCTGCCAGCAACCTTTTGCATTCCCTAATCTTTCAAAGCCTTCATTCCCAGTTGCTTTCTTCCAGTGGTTTAAACATTAACACACATCCAAGCATCCTGTTTGCTTTGCCTCAAGCTTGCAACTGTTCAGCTATTTGGAAAGCTTTGGGCTCCCGGGACGGCTACAGTCAAATAACCTCGGGTGATGTTGTCTTTCCTAGCGTGTTCTAGCAGCTGTTTAATTAAACTCCAAATGAGTTGGTTCTGGGAAGACAGCACTGGGGCAGCTGTCTGCTCCCTGCCCTCCCATGGCCAATTGTTGCTTGGTCATCAGTCTCCTTTTTGGGAATTGGTAGGTGGGTTTGTGGTAGGATATTAGGTAGATGAGCTGCACAAAGAAAAACTAACCCCTAAAGCCTCTGTTATTTTTACAGGGGATATCATAGTATATTACAATTTGGAAAGCAGCCAACTGCTGTCCTGGTCCTTCCCTTGATATTCCCCCTTAATGGCCATTGCTGATTCTCCATGATGAGCTGTACTGGAAAGGGAGTTTCAGAGGAGAAGGCAGATTCTTTTAATTAAAAATTAAAGCTGACTTTTATTTTTAACATGGCTATTGCGTAATGCGCTGAGCTAGAACAAATCCTCCCCTGTTTATTTTCAATGAGGGGAGAAAAAAACCCCTTTTATTCTACCAGGAACAGGCTTCAATGTTAATTTAATGTGAACTAATGGGCGTCCCAGCAGACATGTGATTTGTGGGTGGCAAATTCCTCGACACGGATGAGGAATGTTCAGGCACATCCATGCTGGCGCGGAGGTGGCTCAGCAGCACCCTTTCCCACAGCCTTTAATCCCAATTTTGCATTTTACCCCTGGGTTGTAGGCAAAAGCCTGTTATCAGGAATAGCCTGATCTTCTCTCTGTAGGAGAAAACAGGGTTGTGAAATGCTGTTGGGAGAGGGAATTGCATGGGGACAGGGTTTGCAATTCTTTTCCCTGTCAGGTCAAGCAGGGACGCAAGGTTGGGGAAAAACGTTAAACATTGGATGGCCCTTAAAATAACCAGTTTAGAGGGTTAGACCTGCAGAAGTGCCCAAGCTGACAGCCAAGGACGTGAAGATGCTGGCCTGGGATCTCATCCCTGCAGGGACTGGGAACTAGAAATGCTCTGCTTCAGATTTGCACCCTGAAGGGGTGTTGAGAGGCAGAGGAGGGGAGATAATGTTGGCTGCTGTCTTGGAGGTAGGAAGGAGTTTTTAGAAGAAACATGCAGAGTACAGTCAAATTAGGAAGCAGGTTCACACCAGCACCCAAATTCATAGAATCATAGAATTGTTAATGTTGGAAATAACATTTGAGATCATCGAGTGCAATCCTTAACCCAACACTGCCAAGTCCACCACAAAACCGTGTCTCCAACTGCCACTTCCACACTTTTTTTAATGCCTCCAGAGACAGTGATTTCACCACTTTCCTGGACAGCCTATTACAATTCCTGACCATTCTTTTGGTGAATAAATTTTTCCTAATACCCAACCTAAACCTCCATTGGCACAGCTTGAAGCCATTTCATCTTGTCCTGTCACTTGTCACCTGTCACTTGTCAAATGGTGCTGCTTTCTAGTGCAGTGCTTCCCAGCAGTGCTTGCTGCTCCTGATGTCTTTGGAGCTGTGGAGCTGAACGTTTGCCCTTTGCTCAAATCAGGACAGGAGAAAGCAAAGGCAGTTGGGTGACACTGTGGTCAGTGCCAGCTCCCACCTGTCCTTCCTTGCTCTGAACTTGGAGTCTTGTGGGATGGACTTTTCCATCAGGCTTTAATGGGATGCTCACGGGATCAAGGCTGAGATGGGGCAAACAAATCATTAATTTGATGTGGACCTTCAGTGCCATGTGCTGCACTGAAGATCCCTGAAGGGTCTCAGCCCTTGCCCTGCTGCCTTGGCACTGATTGGAGCTATGGAGTCAGGCTGTGCTTTGCTTCTGGCAAGCAACAGGTGTGGAGCAGGTTTTGGGCTTCATCATCTCTTGCCCCCAAGAGCTGTTCTTTAGGTTTTAATAAACTGAGTCTGAGAAGGGAAGCCCGACTAAAATGCTGTGCTGAGGTTGCACGTGCCATCCAGGTTGCTCCTACCAGGTGTCCCAAGGGTGTGGGTCGTGTTACCACTCCTGCCTGATGTGCCAAATGCCAGTGCTGGTGTCCACTCTGGATCATCTCCTGTGCCTGTTGTGGGCTAGCAGAACAGGTCACCCCTTGCTGAGGGTGGGCTGGAATGTTTTGAAAGCCAGGGTGCAGGTGGGTTTGGGTGTTCCACGTGGCGTAGCGTGCCCCCAGTTAATTTTCCCTCTCTGTCCTCCCCACAAAGCTGGAAGGTGACAAGCTGGCGCTGCCGGTGAGCCCCAGCCCGGTGAGCCCCGCACCCACGCCCAGCCCCAAGCCTCCCGAGGCAGCCGTGCTCACCGTGGAGCCCTCTCCTTCAGAGAAGAAATGCTTCTTTGTCGACGAAGCCGAGCCTCTCCTGCGCTGCGACTCCACCTCCAGCGGCTCCTCTGCGCTCAGCCGGACAGGCTCTTTTATTACCAAAGGTACCGACCTGGGCAGAGGGGGAAGACAGAAGGGACACCATGGCATGTTCCATGTGGTCAGCAGACGTGATAGAGCTGCCCAACTCACAATATCATTAAAGTAAATAACTGGGGAAACTGGCTCTCCAGGATATGCTTATCACATCCTCATTCCTGATCAGAATATCCTGTTAGCAAAAATCATACAGATTTGAGACAGAAAAACATCTTTAAAGGCTTTTAACTCTTCGAAGTTCTGCCAGGGAAGTTGTAGCATCCCTGGGTGTTTGGGGGGTGTTTCTGTTGACTTTTGGCTCTTATGTTGGCCTGTGCATTTCTGCATGAGATGAAACCAGAGAATGTAATTTCCAGACATAAAGTACCATTAGGCATCTGCCTTTATTTTAGGGGCTTTAATTTACTGCATTTAACTTGGTGCATTTAATCATCTTTTAACTTCTGGTGAAGGTGAAACACTGAGCTCAGTCAATCTACCAAATTTATACTTGGGTGTGAAAATAAAGCTTACCCAATGGAAACAACTTGAAAGAGCAGAATTCAGCTTTTTTGGCTCCTCTCCTGCCCTCACTTTTCTGAATTGGCCATTCAGCATTTGGAAATGCTGTGTTTGCTCTTGCAGGATCCTGGCTGAGGTGCCTCAGCAGCACTTCGCCATCTCCTCCCCATCACTTGTCACCCTCCATCTTTTCCCTCAGTTCTCCTTGTGGTGTGTCCCTCTCCAGAGATGGCCTCTCCAGGGGGTGGACTGAGGAGAATGAGCCCTGGTTAGCAGAGGTTTCTGGAGGAATTTCTTGACCAATCCCCTTTCCTCCTACAGAAAAGAAGGACACCGTCCTGCGCCAGGTGCGCTTGGACCCGTGCGACCTGCAGCCCATCTTTGACGACATGCTGCACATCCTCAACCCCGAGGAGCTCCATGTGATCGAGGAGATCCCGCAGGCTGAAGACAAGCTGGACAGGCTATTTGAGATCGCTGGAGTCAAGAGCCAGGAAGCCAGCCAGACCCTCCTGGACTCTGTCTATAGCCACCTTCCCGATTTACTGTAGGCACTGGGTCACCGCACGCTCTCCGAATATCTGCTAGACCTAGCTTGGCACTCGTTAAGATGACCAACAATACACAGGCGGGATTTGTTGTAGAATATACGGCCAGTATTTTCATTGAGGTGTCCTTGGTTTTTGGAGGGGGTGCAGTTTGCCAGCATTGCACCCCTCCACCGTAACTATCGCTCAGTCCAAGTCTTTGCACCCTCTGCCCCCTCCCCGAGCCTCTCTCCTCCTTGTTCTCATTCCAATCAGATCAGTCGATGCACTTTAAAAAAAAAAAGAAAACAAACAAAAAAAATCCAAAACTGCAGTTAATGAAGTGAAAGACCACGAATGTGGTGTAATCTAACACATCAAATTGGGGATTGCTCTGTAACCCCCTTCCTCTGTCAAAGCTGTCGCTCGGAGTGACCATCTCCCACCACATCCCTTCGCCTCGGGGCAGTAAATGGCAAAAACACGCAAAAATCCCACCCCAGTTGTTGCTGGTTACTGTCTCTTAACGCAGCTAAGCTTCCCACTCGAGCTGACTTTTTTTTTTTAATGTACTCCTGTTTTGGCTCATATCATTGCTGAGATTTTACTAGCACGGTTATTTATTGTATGGTTTTCACCTGGACAACGCATCGCGCTCCTAATATGCTACAGCAGAAGCGTTTAAACCACAAGGAAAAGGGTCAAGCTCCACCAACCTCTGAGGCAGTGGAAAGGTCCTTTGCCTCCAGTCGAATGTAAGGAGTTATCCTGCCTTGCCACATGTGGGAATGGTGGGGCTCTGAAGGGAGCCGGTGCTGGACGTGGGGAGGCGAAGGCCGCCGGTGGTCCCGCTCTCCTCGTGCTGTAAGACTTAAACCAAGCTATGCTTTTACACTCGTGTCTCTTGTTTTTTATACAGACGTGGCCGATAAGTTCTCCAAAGACCTTATGTGGTCTCAGTAGTCTCTTCAAATCACACTTCACTTTTTATTAAAAGAGGTCGGGGGTGGGGGTTGTGGGGGACAAAAAGCTGCATCGTAAGAAGTCTGTCTGATTATATTTGCAATTATTATGCTCCCGTAACGAACAGTCTGTACTACGCTCAATTTGAAGAAATAATGGTATGAGGGCGGCATGAGCTGCCCCGTGGGAAGGGGTGGGAGAGGGGGAAGAGGGGAATTAATTGAAAAATTGCCTTCTGGTGTACTAATTTATTAATAAATACTAGGTGTTTGTTACTTGAACAGTTCTGTGTTAACCTCCTTAACAGCTGCCTCTGCTCAGGGACACCTGGGTTGGGGTGGGGGCTTGCTTGGGGTGCCCATGGTGATGAGGGGGATTTTGGAGTTTGGGGGTCATAAGGAGGTAGCTTTGAGGCCAAAACTTGACTTCTTTTTGTTGTCAGCACTGCCCTGATTCCCTGTGGTTGCTGCTGGAACTCCCTGCAGGTCCCAGCCCTGTTCTGGGCTGGGGGACCTGTGCTAATCCCCATAGCAGTGACAGATCAGATGGCTGATGGGGCTTCCAGGGCTGGGGTTTGCAAGCTCTCAAAGGCTTTGTGGGCATTTTGGGGAGGCTGAAGTATTAATTTTCCAGGAAGCAGCTGCTGTGCTGAGTCACTCCTGAGCAAAGGTCTTGCAGTCACAGCGTTTCTGTCGCTGTTACATTACCCATGTCCTTAAAGTCTACACTTCCAAATAACTCATCCCTTGTTATTCTGTCTACAAACTGAATCCTTAATGGGACAAATGCTTCTGGTTTATAAGACTGTCATTTTGTTTACTTGGCTCCAGAGTGATTTCTCTTACTGAGGGTGCTGTGTTTTCCTTCTGGCTGGCACTGGAAATTGCAGGACTATAGATAGGTACACACAATTAAAACTTTTCAACACAGGCACAGATGAAATACAGTGTCAAATAGCAAGAGCCTTTATTGGGAGCTCTGGGATGAAGTTTTCCCTCGGTGGCAATGAAACATTTAGCTCTTGGTGCCTGCAGTTCTGAGGTGTAACCCAGTATCAGCCTATTGGCAAGAGGTGTTGGGATCCATGGTGGTTGATCCTCCTGGCCAAGAGTTGGTAAGGGGAGGCAAAGTATGCAACTCTGGCCTCAATCAATAGTTGGTTTTAAATTATCTTTAGCAGGTTCTTGGAGCAAGTCCAGCTAGGAAGTTAAAAATTGTCCTTTTCTGGTGGTCCAGGTTCTCCCAGGGAAATGCATGGGTTGTAAGCACTACAGCCATCATGCCACCCTCCCAGGGAACCACCAACCCCACCCTGCAGCTGCACTTCCTGTCCTGGCAGCCAATTTTCTGATGGGCTTTGAAGGTAAAGCAAAAAGAAAAACAGTCCTGGGAAGAGGATTTAGCCAGATGAAGAGACACCACAAAGCAGGAATGTTGTGGAGGTGCCTTGGCCTGGAGCTGCTGAGGAGGCACAAGGAAGCTGGTCCCTGAATTATTTTTTTTCATTTAATTCATCTTAATGCCAGGTCGTGGAACAGGCCAAGGCTTGGGCAATCCTTGGCTCTGTCTGTGCACACTTCCAGCACGGTTCCTTTCTTTGACTACACCTGGATATTGACCTTTTCCCTGGCTCTGTCATTTCAGATTTCCAACTTTTAGTTGTAGGTATGTGTGTATAATATTTTTATTTATTTATTATATATTTATCTATACATTATATATTTAGATATACTACATAAATATTTTAATATATTGTGCTATTTCTATATTTACATATTTTCCTATATTATTACTATGTATTTTTATAGGTATATAGTATATAAATATATTCTGTCTCCGGGGGTGTGTAGGGGAAAATATCTGAGAGCAGCTGAGCCCCACGTACAGGCAGGATATTTCCTGGCAGAGTGGGTGGTGTGAGGAGCCACAAGCCCTGTGCCCCCACCCTTCCTCTGAGCCAGCTCTCTTAAGCCTTAAGAAAATAAACCAGGCAGGTGGGATCAATGGGTTCATGACCTGGAGGCATAACTCCCCGGGAGCAGAAATTGTCCTTGTTCTCATCTTTGTTTTGCTGGAGCCGTGGTGGGAAATGCACAAAGTGTGATGTGCAGCTCAAATGGGTGAGGTCTTTGGCTAAAAAGGTAATGGTGTGAATATAAAGGTGTTTATAAATATATGTAATATGCATAAAAGTGCACTTTATACAAAATCTGCATTGAAAATGTACTTGAGGGTGCGCTGTAGGTGAGAGGTGGGGTTTGCCCCTTGCCTGGCCTTGCTCAATCACGGTGTCTGAGGGGTGGGATTTGGGTGCTGGGGTGGCAGTCCTGGGTGATAGAGCCTGTGAAATCGGCACAAGGAAGCATGATGAGGGCACAGCCTCCTCTGCCTGCTGTCTTGCTTCAGAGCAGGGACCGAAATTTCTGGTGTGGGTTGCACAAAGCATTTGCTGCCCCAGCCCTGCTTGCTGAGGCTGGGATATGAGGTGTGGACATCGCATTTTCCCTTAGTGTGACAGTGTTTGCTGGGACAAAGCTCTCCAGAGATGCCTCCAGCATGGCCTGGCATCCTCAGGATGGGCTGCCTCTGCTGGTCCAGGGTCTTCTGATTCCTTCAGTGCAAATGAGCATTGGGATTGTATTTCTTAATTCTCTTTTCTTTCTTTTTTTTTTTTTTTTTTTTTTTCCCCCGTGTATTGCAAGTGCTCTGCAGAAGAACAAGACATCTTGTGCACTTTTCTCCTACCTTAGCCAAATTGGAGTTTATCCTAATGGGGAATTAATTGCAACCCTCTGGGTGTGGCTGCTTACACATCCCTGTTGGAAAAGCACCCCGGGGCCTTCTGAGAGGTCGTTCACCCTTTGGTTCTGTGTGCATCAGTCAATTCTCTGAGGATTGCAGCAGTGTCTGTGTAGGAGGGATGGTCTGTGCAGCCTTTGTGTGAACAGCTTGTGGGGAGATGGGAGATGCTGAGGGTGTCCTGCGGGCTCAGTGTGGGCTGTGGGGGATATCTGGGGGGTCTGTGCCATCACTGGGGCCACAGGGCTGGGAGGGAGGCAGGTTGGTACAGGCACAGCTCACCCCAAAATCCTCCCTTGGCATCGCTTGGCCACAAGCTTTAGACCACAAAGGGTTTGCAGCTGTTTTTTCTCCTCTTGGACTTTGCTCCTGTGAGTGCCTCGAGGGGGAAGTTTCCAGGGCAACTGGTAGGAAATGGGAAGATGGAGGAGAAATAAGAACTGTAATTTGTGTACTCATTAAGTACCTACCTGATGGCAACCCCTGAGGTGTTTATCACGCCTTTAGGATGTGCCTGCTACTTCTCTGTGAGAGCATCCATGAGCTTTATAGTTTCTTTTGGGATATTCTAATTTAATTTTCCTTACTTTCTGGGGTGGAGGGAACTGGGTGGATAATGGAGGACCTGCCTGTTGTGGAAACTGTGGGTGTTTCTGGCAGCTCACAGTTGCTGCACCGTGCTCCAAGCCCTTGTAGCCAATGCACATTTGTGTCTGCTCCTGCTCCCCAGTTTCTGCTCCAGTCCCCTCAGGGGAACCCCTTGGCTGCTGCACCAGTTTCACCTGTCTGCTCTCTGCCCTCTGTGGATGAAATTAACTTCACTTGGATTGAATTTAAAGGGAATAATCTATAAGCATCCTGGTCTCAAAGTACATTTCTAGACACAGGAGCTTTTGCCAGGGCCTGTCAGGCTCAGTGGGAAACTGGGACTCAGGCAGGATGTTAATCTGCCTGACTTTTTTCTGGCAGCTCTGATCTTTCCAGGCTAATACTTGGCAAGAATGATATTAACTAAACCATTGATCTTCCAAGGTCCTTCCATAGCTGATGAATGCTTTTTGTGGCTTCTTCTCTTACTGATAATTTATTTTAAGAATAACAAGCTGTCTTACCGCTCTCCCCGGTGAGCAGAGCTCCAGGTGCCTTTCTACTGAGGCTGGCAGTGCTACTGTCATTATGCAAGTGGGGAAATTTGAAGGACAGAGATCAAGCTACCCATAAGCAAATTGATCAGAAAAAATCAGGGTGAAATTCAGAGAAAAGTCTTTCCCCAACAGCTCCCATACCAGCCTGAGTCGAGGAGCGTATGGGTGAGATTTGGAGTGTAATGAGCTCTAGCAAAAGGGGAAGGGTGGAGCCAATGTTCCCAAACCATGCTTTCCATTAATTAATTTGCCCTTCAAATGAGATTTTTGTGCTGGGAATAAATCTATGTCCATGCTGGCCCCCTGGCTAGATCTTCTGCCTTCCTCTTGCCCTGTCTCAGCAAGTGCAGCTGGGAGGAAGGTCCAGCTCCAGAGCTGAGACAACAAGCCTGTCCTCTATCTTTAGTCCCTGTCCCTCCCAGAGAAAACCACTCACTCCTGCCTTTTCCCCCAGCCTGTCCTGTCTCCTCAGAGCAGGGGTGCTCCTTCTCTCTGGCCTGTAGAAGGGACATGGCAGTGATGCCCATAACACTGGTGGAAGAAAGACAAAATTTGGGCATGGAGCACTTTGGCTTTGTAAAGCAAAACAACTCCACGGGGCCAGGGAACTCACACCTGAAAATTACAGCTGTCCACAAATGGTGAAAACCCAATTTTTTCCTACTTTTGTAGTTTTTCTCCTTTTCTTCCTTTCCTAAGGAACTTCATCTGGCCATCATTTCTATGGCAGGAACAGGGATTGGCAATGATGGGAAGAGGATGGACTGATGCTCAGCCAACTTCTAGGACAAGTGACACCTCCAAATTGCTCTGTGGGAAGGGAGCACCCACCTGCCCTCTGCTCCCTGGATGAGCCCTGAAAGCAGGCTGGCAGCCTGTGAGTTGTCCTGAGCTGAAATCAGGCTTGGGAACCACACAAAAATTCAACAGTCTGGACAGTAAAGGTGAATGAACCCACCCACATTAGTCATACCCTCTAAGGAGGTGCAAGAATGGGACATCAACCCTTTCTCCTACCCCTGCTGTTGCCATCTTATAAAATTTCCTTTTTAAAAATGCCTTTTAACCTTGAAAATTGCGTTCCTTTTTTATTTCTTTTTTTTTTTTTATCTCACCTCTGCTTTCTTCTGCTTGAATACTTGGGAACTTTTTTTTTTTTTTTAATTAAATTTATCTGTGGACAGATAATCCTGTTTTGCTCAAGTGTCAATATGGTCTTTTAGCTAAACTAAATATTTTCCCTGCCTGATATTTATCCTCCCCTGGCTGTCCCTTGGCTCCTTCCTGGAAGTATTTGAAGACTGTGATCCCTAGCTTTTGTTTTCAGTTTTTATGGGCTCAGGTCAGGTTTTCTCAGGGTTTTCTATCATGTCTGGGCATTTAAGGTGTTCCCATCTTGCTGCTGCTGCTGCTGCTGCTGTGGACCTCAGTCCTCCTTGGTTTACCCAAGCCACACCATGTAGCTGCATGGAGAGAGCTACATGCCATCAGCACACATCACTGATAAAAGCTGAAATAACATCCACCTCTGCCTTAACCTTGGATCTTGCAGAATCAGAAAAACAGAATGGTTTGGGCTGGAAAGGACATTAAAGCTCATCTTGTCCCAGCCCCCTGCCGTGGGCAGGGACACCTTCCACTATCCCAGGTTGCTCCAAGCCCCATCCAGCCTGGCCTTGAACACTTCCAGGGATGGGGCAACCACAGCTTCTCTGGGAAACCTGTGCCAGGGCCCCACCACCCTCACAGTGAAGAACTTCTTAACAACTAATGTGAATTTCTTCTCTTTTAGTTTAAAACCATCCCCCTTTGTCCTATCACTATCTGCCCCTGTAAAAAGTCACTCTCTCTCTTTATTATAAACCTCCTTTAAACCCAAAAGGTCACAGTGAGGTTTCCCTGGAGCCTTCTCTTCTCCAGGCTGAGAAGGCCCTGATTGTCCTCACACTGATGGCATTTGCAGCCAGGCTCTGGTGATGCTGAGTTTGTGAGCTTTGCCCTTTTGAAATGAGGAGCCTTCCTCACTCTGGGTTTGCTTTCACTGCGTCTCCACCAACTGCCTTGTCTGGACTAATCCAGCCTTCCCCTCCTCTAACTTTCTGTGATTGTGATAAATAATTTATGTAACAGGCTGAATCAGGATTTGTTGCCTGGTATAAAGTGCATAGGCTTCTGCAAAATAGCCCTTGTTCTTGCTGTTAGCCTAGAAATAGGGACATTAATATAATAACCACATAATAGCCCTGGCTCTTCTTCCTCCTGCAGTGACACAGATTGGGGGTGACACTTGCTCAGCAAATGCAGCTACTCAGTCATGCCAGGAGCGTGAGGGATGAAGAGCCAAAGAGTTAAATCAATGAGATTTTCTGGATCTGGCAGGGAAATAAAAGCTGGTCTGGCAAGAACCAAATTCTGCAGGTCCCTGGCAGATGCAACCTTTGAACTCACGAGCTTGGGCACGTGCTGTGGAAGAAGCTTTGTGTGTCCCTAGGACACCTGAGCAATTCCATGCTGGGTTTAAAAAAAAGCTGCTTTGATGGCAAAATTAAAAGTAACCTGGGTTTTGTGCACCTCGTACTGAAAGACCTCAAGTCATTATTTTTGTTTCCCACTCCCTTTGTCTTGCTCTGCTTTCCCCTGCTCTGTGTCCTACAGCTGCATCCCTGAGGACCTCAGAGTGGAAGGAAAGAGGGGTGGGAAGGGCAGGAGGGAGCTGTTTTCCTGCATCCACCCCCAAGGTGATGCACTCCTGTACATGATCCCCATGGGTGGATGATGCCAGCAGTACTTTCTTGCCATGGATGGCCCTGTGGGTCTCGGACTGAGCTTGACACCCCAGCCCACAGGTGTTCTGTCCCATTCCAGACCCTTCTGAAGGAACCAAACTGGGATGGAATGCCAAATTTTAAATGAATAGATATGTATCTGTGGAAGAGGCAGTGATATAGCACCTGCTGTGCATCCTAAAAGAGCTCTCCACTTCTTTTGGCACACTTGCCCCAGTGTACAAAAAGCATGGGGGATTTGACCCTCCATTTTGGGGTTTGGGTGTTTGAACATGTAAAAACACTTTCCCTAAGGCAGCAAACCCTCCCTCTAACACTGCCCTGCAGCTTCCCAGGGAGCTCATGGCATCTCCCTCTCTGGAGCCATTCCAAACCCACCTGGATGCATTCCTGTGTCACCTGCTCCAGGTGACCCTGCCCTGGCAGGGGGCTTGGACTGGGTGATCCCCAGGGGTCCCTCCCAACTCTGACAATTCTGTGATTCTGTACTCAGTGCTGCCCTGGGATTGTGTCCCCAGACCAGCTCCCATCTCCCTTCTCAAGTGTCATCCTCTGGGGTCTCCATACAAAACCACAGGATCGTGTTTCAAACTCCAGGAGCGTTTCCCAATCAGACTAATTGGCTGGTTGCCATAAAAAATCCACTACTGCTGTTGCATGGCAGACCTGCACTCAGAGAGGATGGACAGACCCAGGGACACTCCATGACAGGCAAGTCACCTGAAATAACCCCTCATTTGTCTGGAGTCCCAGCAGCTCCTGGAAAATGAGCTGCATGATCATCACTGCGACGTCAGCACCTGCTGATGCAGCCCTGTTAATTATAGAGCTGGGGCTCAAGCAAGCACAGCACAATTCACATCCCTTACGTGAGGCATGAGGCCTGCTGGGCTCTCCCAGACCTCCTCCAGGCTGGAGGTGACAGCAGGATGCCACCAAGAGCTGCCCCACCACAGTGGTGGTCCCATGGTCAGTGCAGGGATTTACACCCTGATGCTCCAAGGGTGATGTTTGGGATCACAGTCCAGCCTTTAATGCTGGAGCAATAAACTGCAGGCGGTTTTTGGAGGAAGGCCAGATGCTCTCCACTGGCAGCTCCAGCAGGAGGGAGGGAAGGGGTGACAGTGTGACATTAAGGTTTGCAGCACCCATCCTCTGCGTCATTAATTCACTTTTTTTCCTGATGCCCAGTTAAACAGTAGAAGGTGTTATTTTCAGCACTGAAATGCTGGCATCATACACCTCCCATCTCCAAATGTGCAGCCATTTTCTTCCAGAGGAGACTTTTTATGAAAATAGAAAGAAATGTGTATTTTGACCAGAGCAAGCAGATATTTTCCTGCACTTCATGGTTTTTGGACCATCTGGCAAGCAGATATTACCACAATAAATTTGCTCTACAGACTCCCCATCCTCAGGCTCTAGAAAACCTACTGTCCCATGGCCAGGGACACTAAAGCACCTGAAATTCCTCATTTAGGGCCAGAGACAGTCCCTGTGTCCCAGCACATGCCCAGCACTGCCATGTGCCCATCAGACTCCCAACACTACCAGCCTGGGCACCAGTTCCAGGCTGGAGTCTCTGGGGGTTAAGGGGTCCTTTTCAGAAGGTCCTGTTGTTGTAGAACAAAGTGTAGTGTTTTAAAACTGAAAGAGGATAGATTTAGACCACCCTCCTTTTAAGATGAAGGTGGTTAAACACTGGAATAACCAGAGAGGTGGTGAATGCCCCATCCTTGGAAAACATTCAAGGCCACGTTGAGTGGGACTTGGAGCAACCTGGTCTTTTTGAAGATCCTGCTCAGGGGGTTGGACTAGATGACCTTTAAAGGTCCCTTCCAACCCAAACCATTCTATGATTCTGTGATCTCTGAAAGGGCTGAGTGGGGCTTGCAGGATCTCCTTGTGGGATGTAGGTGCTCAAGTTCCACACCAAGGACCCGCACCTGCTGTCAGCTGGGGTGATGGTGCACAGGGAGTCCCATCAAGCCCCACATGGGACACGTGGGGTTTGGGGGACATCCATCCCCACTGCTGCAGTGAGCAGGCTCTCCAGCATTCTCCAGCTTGAGACCTGGGTCCCCAAGGGGTTTTGCTGGGCATTTCAAAGGATAATGCCCAGCACATTACCTCATCCCTTCCCACTGCTTCCCACTGAGTGGCTCTCAGCAGTGATGGAGCTGGTTAATGGGTTCTACTGGAGAGTTTGATATTTAACTCACTTCTGCAGTTGGGCAGAGGCTGGGGAGGTGACTCAACAAGGTCTTGCCCTGGTTCAGCCAGGAAAATCACATCCTGTTCTTTTAGCTGGAAAAACACTTAGCCACAAATACATCACATCATGTTGTACATGGAGGCATCTGCTCCTCATCCAGGCTGGTGTCACCTCCCCTGACCCCCACAATGAAGGGCCAAAACCTGTCACCAACACATGGGCTCTGTTATTGATGCACACAACTGCCTGGGCTGCTGCAGTTTCAAAGGGTGGCCCTCATGGTGCTCAGAACTTCAAAACAACTCACCCTGGGCCTGGGATTGGGCTCACTCCATCTCACCCCAGTGACAGGTCTGGGTTTGTGCCTGTCCACGTGTGCAATTGCACATCCCCACCTCAGCTGGTTTAATGAAGCTGAGGAAACAAACACAAAACCATGGAGCCGTACTGATTTTATGTCACTGCCAGGTTTTGCACTCAACTTGGGAGCCAGGGAGATAAAGTATAGCTCATTTTGTTGATGCCAGTGAGGTTTAAAACTCAAGACAAATTAATTGCAGCTGTATTTTTTGATCGTTGAAGGCAATTTCGTGAAGCATTCGTTAAAGATGCCACTTAAGGAGGAATTTCCTGACTGCACAAGTTAATAACTTTAAAACTGCTACTCAGGCTCTCTGCAAATGGGGCTTTGTGCTGCAAATCTCTTTGAGGCTCATAATTCAATCCTATTTAAAAACAAATTTTCTTAGCTTTAGAGCAATGAATATTTAAATACTACCAGTTGAACAATTTTCAATTTTGAGATCATTTCAAAGCCAGGAGAGTTTATAGCATTCGGCTACTCCACCACGCTTCAGCATCTGAATTGATCTGAACCGTAGCTGAGTCTTAAGCAGCTTAAACAGCTATAAAAGGTTAGAGTAGTTTAAAGGGTTAGAGTAGTTTAGGGAGAATATCGTGTTTTCAGGGCTTTGGTTAAAGGAATGAGAGTTCACAGGCTGTCAAGCCAAGCAGCTCCAGAAGAAGGACATGACAAGCTTCGCTAGAAAAGCTCTCTGAAGCACTCAGCATGCTCTCTGCCTTCAAACCTTGTCTGGTTTATTTTTTGCTGAGAGAAAATAAAGAAGAAAAAAGGAAATGAAAGGAGTATGTTGAACATTGACACAAAATGCAGAACATAGGCAAAATGTTTGGGAAATGCTGTGAAGGTGGGTTTGCACTGACAACAGCCTTGTTTCTCTCCCTGTATTTGACACTTCTTCAGTACAAACCACTTCAAAACACAGTAATGCTCTGAAAAGTGGCAATGAAAAAAACACATGAGCTTTGCTGTGCTCATGTTTAGCCCCCTGATGTCAGATACATGCAAATTAAAAACTGAAAGATGAAGCTTTTAAAAACTCTGTTGGCAAGCCCAAGCCAGATCTGCACAAGCTTTTGGCCAGGGTGATTATTTCAGATGGGAAAGCAGACAAGGGGAGAAGGATGGTTTTGGACTTTTTTTGATTTTCATTAGATTTTTTTGTTGGGTTTTTTTTTGTTGTTGTTGTTGTTGTTTTGGGTTTTTTTTTTTTTTTTATTTTTTGTAAGAGATATTTATGCCACTCCTAGTCATAGGAATGGCCTCTGTGCCCATTATAATTTATTCCTTTTGACTAAAAGCCATGCATATGCCAGTATAGTCACTCCATCTGTGCTGTTAATGCTGGACTGTGCAAAAAAAGATTCAGGTTTTGTTGGACAAAAGAGACAGCTGAGACAGAGGGAAGACCCCTTAGCTTGGCACAGCACAGATGGATGAACATGGGGAATTTGTTTCCAGGTGTTTCTCTAACTGCACTGGCATTAGGACAGCATCTGTGCTGGCACAAGCCTCCCACACCTGTGCCACAAAAGCAACATGAGAAACAGTGCAGCTGAGGTGAGCTGCAAAGGCTCTGCCAGGGCTGTCTCTGCTGCAGCTGCTTTACATCAGCCTGAGGGTTAAGGGAATGGGACAGGGCTGATGTACCAGGCTGCACCATGTCCCACCCCACCCTGGTTCTGTCCCTGGCTCCAGAGGAGATTTCTTGGAAATGCATAATCACAGGGGATGTAATTTCCTCTGCAAACCCTCCTGTCTCTGACTGTTTGTGGTTTGGGGAGAGCCTGCAGCTCCTGGGCTCTCTGGGTGCTGGCTGACCCTCTGTGGGTTCCTCTCCTGTGACCACTCAGGGGTCTCTGGAGAAAGCAGGACAAGCCTTTGCCATCCAAAGCTTCTGTGTCAGACCTTGTACCAAACACTGGCTGATTTGTCTGTTCTGAGCCTGGCAACCCCAGCTGAGGCCCTTATCAATCTATTTATTTGTTTTTATTTGTCATTGGCTGAAGCACTGAACAGCCTGTCCTCTCCCAGTTCCGTAAGCCTCACCATGCTTCCACCCACCTCTTTCCACGGACAAGAACTCCTGACCTACTCATGTTTGATCTTCCCTGCATCCCTTCAAACTTCTGCCCTCCTGCCCATGGTGAGCTGTAATGATGGATGAGGCAGGGCCACTTCCACATCGGGATTATATCCTGACAGCATTATTGCTGCAGAAGAAAATGCCAGCCCTGACCAAATATCCCCTCTGAGGGTATTGCCAGGGTTTTCAACAGGGATGGGATATTTAGCATCACCATGATAGGATCCAGGCAGTCACTCAACTGGAAAAATAACTCAGGTGCTGTGTAATGAGATGTGACAGAAATGTAGCAGTAAATGATTTAATTACTCAGCCTGTTTCAGTGATGGTGCCAGGATGGATGCAGCGGTGCTGAGACCCTGCTGCTGACAGCAACATCCTCCCGTAGCCCAGCAGCATGCCTGGGGCAAGCCTGTGGCTTCTGACTTCCCAGCTCACCAGAAATATACTCCAGAATTGAATTAAACTATTTAGAGCAGGTTTATTAGTGGTATGGCTGATGTGTGTGTGTACATATACACTGAATTAATCCTTACACTGAGGGCTCCAGCAATCCCATTGCTTCAGTCTTCTTCCTCCACATCATTTCACTTCTACTCACTCCCAAACTGCTCCTGTCTCATTCCATCTTATCTCCATGGTCTCTTAGAACACTTTTTTTTAACAATAACATCACTGTCCAAGACTATGATATTCCCACCAGTTCCTACTTTTTCCAGTTTCTCTGCAGACACACAGAAAACATCTGGGTTGTTTTTGTTTTTTTTTTCAGAGCAAGCACTCAGCACTTCCAGGAACTGGGTGTCTTCAACAAGCAGCAATGTGTGTGTTGTTTTAAAAGCATCCCGCCCTTGCTTTAACTGACTTTTAATATATCCCAGAACTGGGTGTTCTGGGACGTATTTCTCCATGGCTTTGGGCTCTGGGTTAGGGTCAGAGCACCAGGACGTGCTGATCTGGCAGGATTTTTAACCCCTCCAAAGCTGGCAGGTGAAGATCCCCTTCTCCCCACAGTATTTTGCAAGGATATTTTGAAGTAAATAACTTCTGCATCACCTGCATTAGGACTTTTCCTGCACTGCCTGGGGTTTCTGGCATGTGAAGCATCTTTTGGGACAAGCCACCAAAAACTTCCCAGATGACAGAAAGCACCAGCCAGTTTCATCATCCCTAAAGCTTTCCAGGAAACCCCGACTCAGAAATTCATGTTCCCCTTCCCTCATCCCGTCCACCACCCTGGCCCAGCAGTGGTCAGGCTTGGGAGCTGAAGACATCGTCACAGAAATGAGTCAGAAAATGCACGATTTTGAGGGGGAGATTCTTTATGACAGGTCTTTCTGCTGCGGTTTTGCAAGCAGATCACCTCCAGCTTGGCTGGAGTGATTCTCAGTGTCTCGTCGAAGGGTTTTCGCCCTCTGGAGGCTGACATTAACAAATCAAATGCAAAAGAGAAAAAAAGGCTCAAACGTTACATTTGCAGAAATGCAACCCCCATGAGAATAAATATGCAAAGAGCTGATGAGCTCCAAAGTGCTTGTACTGAAAAGCTGGGCACAGACTTATGGCAATAAGAGAATCACAGAATGCTTTGGTTGGAAGGGACCTGAAAGATCAGCTCATTCCAACCTCCCTGCCATGGACAGGGGCACCTTCCACTGTCCCAGGTTGCTCCAAGCCCCATCCAACCTGGCTTTGGGCACTTCAAGGGATGGGGCAGCCACAGCTTCTCTGGGCAGCCTGTGCCAGGGCCTCACCACCCTGACAGGGAAGAATCTCTAATAATCAATATAAATTTCTCCTCTTTTATTTTAAAACCATCTCTTCTCGCCTTATCACTATCTGCCCCTGTAAAAAGTCACTCCTTCTTTTCCATAAGCCCTCTTCAGGCACTGGAAGGAGCAAAAATGTGATACTGAAAATATAAGCTCAGGCTTGTTTTGTACTAGGCTTGATTTAGCTGTACTTACTCACCTGTCTTACTTTATTTCCCTATGTATTTCTGCCATGACTTCATTCCAGTGCCCTGAAGACTGTGATAGCCTCCTCCTGTTCCTGTGGAGTTTTCTTGTCAGCCTCTTTATGTCCTCTGTCAAGCTGCACCCAGCTCAGCCTCAGGAGTCCCAGGGGAGCAGAGAGAGGGCTGAGCATGGAGGCACAATGCCAGGAACATGCCCGGCAGAGGCTGCTGTCCAGGCACCGGGGATGTGAATCAGTGAGCTGGAGGCAGAGACACAGAGCATCCCCTCCCAGCCCTGCTCCCAGGCAGGACACCCTGTCTTTTGTGTTTGCTTTCTTCCAGCCAGCCCAGGTCCCTGCACATCTGCCAAAAAAACAGCTGGAAGCCAGATGTGTGAACGACAGCTAGCACCTAGCTCCTACCAGAGATGGGAATTCCCATGGGTGCTGGCACATGTTAGGAGCCTATATGGGAATGATGCTGCTAAACATATTTTTGGACAGGATCTTTTTGTATAGAGCATTATTGGAGGACAAATTTTTTAGCTGTGTGTGTTGGAATAGTACACAGTGTGATGGTTTTAAACTGAAGGAGGATTGATTTAAATTAGATAGAAGTGCTTTACAATTATTTTGGTGGAACACTTGCACAGATTGCCAAAGAAGTTGTGGATGCTGCATCCCTGGAGGTGTTCAAGGCCAGGTTGGACAGGGCTCTGAGAAAACCAATTTAGTTGAAGATGTCATTGCAGGGATCTTGGACAAAATGACCTTTAAATGTCCCTTCCAACTTAAACCATTCTATAATTCTATAACACAAAGCACATAGCAGATATGAGGGGTACCAAGGATTATCAGACTTCCACAGCCTCAGAAGCCTTTGCCCTTTTCTCCTGACACCTTCTGTCCATTCAGCTGTAAGAAGAAAATGTCCAGCTGTGATCTGTACACACAAAGAGCTCAAAAAGTTCCCATATTCCACCAATATGTCACAGTTCTACCCTCCCACCCCTGACTGGGAGAGGTGTGCAACACCAGGAACCCTCTTACCCTGCTCATCTTAATTCCTAATCTCCACAAGGTGCCCACCTCCACCTCAGCAACATTCAACACTTCTGCATGGGGTCAGCTCCATCCCACAGGGTTGCTGAAGGGAAAGGCACATGTCTTTTCCAGAGGGCAAACCAAAGCTTGCAGGAAAACAAGGTCCAAACAGGAGGGGGATCATAAGGAAAACCTAGATGGGATTTTCCACATTCTTGGTCCTTGATCCAGAGAAGTCACAAAGGTTTATCCAGTGCCAACTGTCCAGTCCTACAGACTAGGCTTGGGTTGGCAATTAACTTCTCCATGGGACTAATTTGACTTCCCATTTCTGAGCTGGCTGATGTTCTGCACTGCTGCCAGTACAAGGTTCACAGGTCACTCAGTCACCCACAGGCTGAGCTCTGGACCAAGAGCTCATCCCTGTCCAGGACCACACCAGCCACCATGGCTCCCTGGGGCCAACACCAGCAAGCCTGTGCAGGGCTTGGCTCAACAGGCTTTGATTTTTCTTGGTCCCTCAACACCTGAACCCACTTCTTGAGGAGGTATTCTTTAATACTTGAAGAGCATTAAAGACTTGAGGAGGTATTCTGTAATGTCCAAGAGAGAGTCTTCCCCTGCTTGGATAGGCCTGAACTAGGCATAAAGCATTCTACAAGTCTAACCAAAAGAAAAAATCCATGTGCAACTTCCTCTGTCTCAATAAAAAAGCAAGACCATATCCAGCTGTGCATTATTGGGGTTGTTCTGTCCTGATTCCCATCTTAGGAGGTTTGAGGGCAATTTTGGCAGGTTGGCTCCCTGGGTGTGGCACTGGTTGTGGGAGTGAGCTGAGAGAAGATTCCCCCCTATTTTCAAGGCTATTATCTTGTGTCCATGAAACAAGTTAGATTTCAGCAAAAGAGAAGGAAATGTCACCTCACAGAGGGACAAAGCTGGGACAGGAGACACACAAAACCCCCAGCAGCTCTGGGTACCACAGACAACATCAAGAGCAGGACATCAGTTTGTTGCACTACCTGTGCAGCCCTCCTCATGCCAGAAACACCATTCCCATCTCCTGGATGCAGGAAATTGCTCAATAATTTAAAACTGTGCTCTGGAACAGAGGTAAACACTCTTTGGTGGAGGAGTGGAGGTACATTCCAGTGCTGGGGTACATCTGGTGTGTGCTGTCACATTGAAGCAGAAGCCATCAGGGCACTGTCCCAGCATGTGGTGAGAGGGGACAGTCACAGGGGTGTGATCACTGCTGCAGATTTGGGGTCAGCTTTGCCAGTGCTTTGCAGGGAGCCCAGGAAGGCGCCAGCGATGTTTTGTATTCTGTCTGCAGGGCTGGGATTTGTACAGCTGAGCAAGTTTTAATGTGATGTTTTCTGAGGCAAGAGATGTGGAAGCCTAAACTGACGCTATTACAAAACTCCAGTCCAAGCAGTGGCACATTTTAAATAAGCAATAAAGATGCAAGAGCAAGTCAGTACCAAATAGCAATCCCACTGTAAGATCACAGAGCCATGACCAGGCACAACCTCATTTTTTATGCATGTTAAAGTAATTGGAAATTTGCCTTGTGCTTGTTCTTCATCTTATTAAAGGACTTGCTGCAGTGAGGACATATGGGGTCATTTCCAACGTTTTTAGTGCTCTGCACAATTTCTTGGCTGGGGTTCACATTGTTCCAGTAAACAGTTACCTGGTTGTTTACTGGAAAAGCCGGGATTCCAGGCCTTCTTTGGAAGATGATTTAATAATCTTACACATCATTTTGCATTTGGATAAGCAGGTCAGCAGTCAAGGCTCGAGCCAACAACAGGGTCTGTTGTGGACTTACCTCCTGCCCTGAGCAGCACCGGTGTGCAGGAGCAAGGAACCCAAGGAGGGCACACACATGGCTCAGTCTCCGCAGCTCTAGCATGTTTCCTCATGCCTGATGTGCACATGCCGTATTAGCAAAATGTGAGCATTTGACTCAGCCTGGCCTGCACTGAACATGAGTTGGAGACCCAGCAAGTAAACAAACCCATAAGTCATCCTCCAGCCAGACTGCCAAGAGGCTCTTCAATACCCAGGCAGAATTCAATGGGTGCCACTCTGCCAGACTGTGTCTGCAGCCTGCTGCTAATGGGGAAAAATCATCACTGTCGAGCTCCCCTTTGGTTCATCTCAGCACACACAGACAGCTGATCCTGCAGGCTAATTCCCAGCTGGCCCAGTCACAGGAGAAGGAAAGGGAAGCTCACTTCAGACACAGCAGCACAACCCTGCCTTGCTCAGGCCATGGTGACTCACGAGGCGGAATTGCACCATCTCAGCGTGACATCTGCGGGTCACACCAGACACAGACACGCCATGTGATGTCCAGCACATTTCAGGAAGCATCTGGTGCCTCCACTTTGCTCCAGAAACTGACTTTTGGCACGGTCATGTTGAACACTGTGTAGTGCCTGGTCATCACCCACTGGGTAGTCATGTGTGATCTGTGAATGGTAACTGTAATCAAACAGGTGGAAAGTTCTCAGCTGTAAAGTTCTTTGCCTGTGGAGGAAGAAGAGGAATCAGACCTATGTGAGAAATTAAATCCAAAACCAGGAGGACAAAAAAAATATTTTTCCCCATTTCTAAGCTGTCTCTGACCTATCACCCTTTTACAATCCCTACATGTCCACTGTGAAAGCTGAGTGAAGACTGCTGCCTTCCTGGGATCATGGAATTACAGAATGGTTGGAGTTGGAAGGGACCTTAAAGATCATCTAGTTCCAATTCCCCCGCCAAGGGCAGGGAACAGCTACCCCAGCTGCCATCACCACTTGCCTGAGAGCTGCAAAAGTCAATAAAATTGGGAAAATGCAATTTTTTGTGAATGTTTTACCTGTAACTGCCATCCTACAGAGTCTTTGTACATCACACATGTGCTGTCTGCCTGTCCCATGAGTGAGGCATACATGGCACATCCCACTGTTTGAGAAAGAGCAGGGACAGGAGGAAAATGGCATGCCAAGGATAGAAAAGGTGATGGTGAAGAAAAAAAAATAAGAAAGAAGCTATGAAAGACGGAAGCAATAAAAGATAATCCCTGTAGAAAGCTACAGCAGAGCTCAACAAGATGATGACACATGTCCCTCTGGGTTCATTAACCACTAATAGGATTTATGAGAAGGATTTGTCATAGTCTCAGGAGTATTTAGGAAAATAAAAAAAATCTGGAAAAAATCTTACACCCTATAAGCATCTATCCTTTCTAATGAACACTTAATGCTTGTTAAGAGTGATGGAAATAAAAGGAGTCAAGTGGGAGGCAAGTGGGCTCCAGTTTGAGATGAAGCCCCTGAGGTGTGTGAGGACCTGGAGTCCTTGGCTCACACAGGTATTTAGGGCTCTGCAAGATACCCTGAGCATCTGTCCTGGCCCCTGACCACCACTTGGTGGCTATTGATGCCCCACAAGTGGAACCTGGGGCTCATATCTCTGTCTCTGATGCCCATGAGCACCTCAATAATCCTTGAGAGCTTCAGTAAAACAAAGCAACAGAGCTTCCATGGGCTTTTTTGTATAGGTGCTGCAAATCATGGGCCAGGCTCAAGGGAAGAAAGATCACATCCACTTGCAGGGAATGCCACAAGAAGAATGGACCCAAATCCTGCACTGTAGCAGGGACAGTCTAAAACAGTTGCTGGGGATCCAGGAGTGCTCACCCTTTCCTGGGCAGTGAAACACCAGGCAAGAACCTCCCTGGAATATCTGCCTATCTGTGCCACCAAAGCCAGCACTGGGGACACTGGGGTGGTTGCTGTTGCACCCTGGCTCCCCCACAGAGCAAAGCTTCTCAAGGTTTTCTTCCTCTCTTCTGGGCTTTAGGAGTCCTAAATACAAATCAGTTAAGTAATGCCTGAGGAATTTGCAATGCCCTGTGCAAAACCACTCTGAAAATCCCCAGCTTTGAACACGAGGTGGCAGGCTGGCCCCAAGATGGGGAGCAGCCAAGGCAGCTGAAATGGCCAGAAATGGTCCTTTGTCACCGCAGAAAGGTGGTGACACGGAAGCTCAGCTCCTTCTTGTCACCTCTCAGACAAGAGAGAAAGGGCACAAGGTTTCAGTGGGTCTTGAAGTGACTTGGGGGGAGGAGTATGAGGTGAATGACCACATAATGTGAAGAGATGTGAAAAGACCTCAAGTTATGCCAAGAGAGATTTAGATTGGATATCAGGAAAACATTTCTGCAGGGAAAGGGTGGTCAAGCATTGGAACAGGTTGCAGAGGGAACTCGTGGAATCAGCATCCCTGGAAATGTTCTAAAGGCATGAGGATGTGGTGCTTAGGGACATGGTTTAGCAGTGGTCTTGGCAGTGCTGGGTTAATGGCTGGACTTAGTGATCTTAGCAGCCTTTTTCAACCCTCATGATTCCATGGATTTGTCTGGTGACCACTGGGCTGTTTCTGATTATCTTGACCTGATTACCTCTGCCCCTGCCCTGCAAACTCTTTTCAGCTTGGCCTCAGACCTGCCCCATCACCTCAGCTTGCCTGAGGACTTGGACTGTTGACTGAGCCAGCCACTGTCCTCAAAGCGCACCAAAGGAGCACCAGGCATTTTGGCAGGGGAGAAACGAGGGCCAGGGTGCTCCTGACCAGGCACTGGTGCAGGAGTGCAGCAGCCACAGGGAACACAGAGCTCCCAGAGGAGCAGAAGCTTCCCACGGCTCGTAGGGCTGCTTGTCCTGCAGTTTATCCACAGTTCACAATTTAGATGATGCTGCAAGGAGTGCAAGCACGGTGGGACTGTGGAAAGAGCAGTCTAATCCTCCAAGTCTGACATCCACCGCAGCTGCTGGCAGTGGAGAGCAGAGTTTGGCTGGTGTTGGCACCTGAACACACCGCACTGATGGCTTCATGCTCCTCCCTCTTGCCAGCTGACAGCATCCCCAGTTCATTAAGGCGATTTGCATACAGCCCTGTGTGAGGTCGTCAGGAGGTGCCAGACACACGAGCGAAACATCGTGAAAGCTTCACCGGAGGGAACAATCCAAGGAAATCCCAGTGCTCGAGCTCCGGTTTGCCTCAGCGGAGGGGAATTCAATTAAGGGCTGATTTGATTCGTGTAGCTCAGAGTAAAGCCAGCTGACTGGGTGTTGGACATATTTTTGGCTCTGCGTCAGCCATAAATACCAGGAATTGCTTTAAGGAGGCTGGAACAAACCTCCAGGACCAAGCCCATCCCTGAGTGCCAGCTGCAGAGTCAGGGTGGGCAGCAGAGGCAGAACTGCCCCTCGCTGACGGAGAATTTCTGTGTGACTGCTTGCAGGGGTTGCCTCCCCTCTGTGGGAGGAGACTGCAGATTTTGGCTGTGCTGGCGTGTCCTGCCCTCCAGCCCCTGAGCACCGTGCGAGTCCTCAGAGCTGTGCAGCTCATGGCACCAAAAACACACCTTCCCACTGCCAGAGCTCTGATCCCCGCCTCCCTGGGGACACTGAGATAAGGACAGTCACCAGTTAAGATCAGGCATTGCAGAAGTGATTAGGTATCCTGTGTAACTCATTATCTTCCTGTTAACATTTTCCTTTTCTTCCTTTGAAAACCCAGTGTTTGTTAAACCAACTGATTCATCCTTTGCCAGCGCACCAGTGCCCAGCTTGGTTTCCTTCTCCCAGGTTTCTGGCTGGAATGACTCAAGATGTGTGGTTTCCTAGTGATCCACCCCATCTGAGCCCACCTCTGGTGGGTACCCATTAAATCCTATTAACCCCTGGCTGCCCTAAAGCTTGGGGAACTTGCCCTCCCTGTGAGTGCATAGGGAATTTTAGCTTTTGCGTGCCAAGAGCTGCTGTGCTCATAAAGTTAATGAGAACTTTTCTCTCTGACAACAAGAGCCCCCACACAGCTGTGCTGCTGCATAAACACAAATCAGCTCACGAGACTCCCACGGGCACCTTGTCTGTCCCCAGGGTCCCTCTGTGCCCAAAAGTGCTCGTGGACTGGCAGTGCTGGGAAAACTGCAGTTCCTGCTCACACTGGGAATAGAAGAGCTGCATGGAGCTTCCCAGGAGCAGGATGAGACCTGAAGGCACATCCAGAGCTGCTGCTGGCTCGCTGCAGATAGCACAGGGCACACGTAGCAGCCCTGGGAAGCAGGGAGCAAGCATCACTCAGAGACCAGCACAAATGAGATGTTCATTAATTCCTTCAAAACTTCCCATATGCTCGGGGAGTTGGAGGGTTCTTCTTGATGGAAAACTCATTTGCAGTACAAAGCAGTCCCCTGGGTTGACAGCATGGAGAGCTTTCTCATCTGCCCAGGGAGCAAAATGGAACTGCACAGCTCCCAAAGGGAGGAATGAACTGATTTAAAAGGATTTGCCCTTCACATCTAAAGAAAGTCATTGAAGCTGTGCTTGAGGTCCCATGAGAAGTATCTATGCAAACATCTTGCTTGTCTGAATAGAACAAGGTCTTCTTGGTAGCACTGGGGAAAATTCCTCTTTAAATATAATATTTAAATGTGAGGATACAAATTTTCTGCTGAAACCACTCAAACAGGAAAATTCATGTGGGTGAGTTCACTAAGCCTTATTTCCTCTCCTCTGTGTGACACATGGGGGATGAATGGAACTGATCATCTCCTCACACTCTTAACCATGTCCCTTTCTTGTCCCTGACCAGTGGCGTCTCAACCAGTTCCTCCATCTGACACTCCTGCTACTGTGGCTACAAAAAACCAGCCCAGAAAACATCCACAAGGTTGCCTGCCAGCTCCATGGGCTGAATCCACTGTTTCAGCAGGGCATCCTCCGGGTTCCAGGGACGGGAGGCCAAAGGGAGCAAGAGCAGCCAGGCTCTCTTACAGCAATGATGACCTGCTAGGGCAGCTGGAGCATGCCATGCCGTCCTGATGGGGCTTATCCCAGCTAAAAGCTCAGCTAAAAACTGGGACAGGGATCCAGGACGGACTGAGCAATGAGTGTGCTGTTTAGAAGAGCTGTGTCTCCCAAGGACTTTGAACACTGTTGGTAACTTACTGCTCACAATGTCTTAGTTCTGCCAATAGAAAGGATGGATGGAGTTGTCTGGCAAATTTTGAGGCTGGTACAAAAATCTCAGGATTTCTGCAGCAATTCTAACATAAAAGTAGTCAGGCAGGGTCTAGCTAGACAACTACAGCTAAACCTATAATTTTCAATGCTTGGCAAAGACTGCACTTTAGTATTAAATAAATATTCCGTTCTTGGAAACATTTCCCTTTTAAACAAGCAGGCTGGATGAAAGGCTTCCCTGACTCTCCCTACAACAAAAAAAACTCGCCAAGATTTATTTTCTTGCTCAGCCAGCAGTGCTGCTGGACACCCATACCTCAGGTTTTCCTTCCTGCTGCTATCCTGTCTGCTTATCAGAGAGTATCACCTGTTTACTCAAGACAAGACAAACAGACTTTGCTCATCTGAAACCTCTCAGAGACATCCTACAAGCATCCTTTGTAGCTGAAACTGGACAACCTGCAATCAACAGAAGCACACAGCTCAGGCTGGTCAGATTTGTCATGTTTTGAGCTGCATTAATGTGGATTTCTAAGGAGAACTGAAGTGAAAGCCGGGTTACACTCCACCTGGAGCAGCTGACCAGCTGTAAAGCTTCAGAGCAGAAGGAGGAAGCAAAAGCTGCTCTTCCCATCAAGGTCAGGGGGAACTGGTGCCTGTCCCACCTGACCTTGATTTTTGGCCATGGGAGCAGGCATTGTGGCCATGTGTGCACAGATTGGTGCTGCCCAGATGAATAATCATTGACTGGTGGTGCTGTGTGGACCTTGGCAGGACTAAAGCCCAGCAGCAGCGAGGGGCTCTGCTCTGAGCCTGAGTGTGCTGAGCTAGATGCTGTGGAAAGGATCTGGGGAAGGGAGGGAGAGCAGGGAATGTTCCATATCCACCCAACCATGTCCCCCTAATCCACATCCCCTTCACCTGTGGCCACTGGCACAGCCTCACCCCTGTGAGACCCTTCTGAGGGGTGTCAGGGACAGAAAGTGTGCATTCCTCACTGGGGTTAGGACAGGGACAGGGCTTTCAAGTGCAGACCAGTCCCCATAAATTTATCTTGCCAGCTTCCCTTTCGTAACAGGAAGGATAGCGGGTAAACAATAAATGCAGGAAATGTGCAACTGACCCAGACAAAGGTAGAAGGTTTGCTCTGGATCAGTCTTGTGGGCAGATGGGAACAAGGAGAAAAGACAGTGCTGGGAGCTTGTCAGTCTTCTTCATGGACGTTTTTTAACTGAGAAATATTAGTTTGTCACAAATGAAGTGTTGTGGAAATGTGCCTAACTCCACAAATCTGTGGCTGGAGCACTGACAGCATTACACATGCTAGAAACCAACTGGAAATGATGAGGTAAATCATCCACACCCATGGATAAGGCTCTGCTTCAATCCAAGTATCATTTATCAGATAATTAAAGGGGGGTTTTATTTCAAAATATTTTCCTTATATTTCCTTCTCTTAGAGACCCTATTAAAGATTCTCATTTAAGGTCCCAGAGCAGGATATATGTTTTGCAGTATTTGATGGAATTTCCGCTGGAGGCAAAATCTAGCTTTCAGCCACCTGTAATCTCAACTATTTCAGTCTCCATTAGCCAGTCCTTTGGACAGATTTGACACTCCAAAAATTGGGCTGAGAGAGAGCCTGTGAGGTATCAGCCCTTCTGTAAGGATCAGCGTGTTCAGGGATGTGGGACTAAGGAGGAAGAGTCCCAGAGGAGGATCTCCACCTGCCAGTCCACAGGTGTAATAGTCCTCTCCATCCACCCAATAAAAAAATTCAAGCTAAATATTTCTATCCTTTCTGTTCAACTGGGACCAGTAAGAAGGTCAAACCCATGCCCAAAGTCAGCTGAGTTTGCTGAAAGCCCTCTGTAAGCTAAGATTGGGGTTTATTTTCATATACACAGTCCACTGTTGATATTTGTAATCCATTTGTGTGCTAACCATTCAGAAAGAACAACCTTTGTGTTGCACTAAGAGAAGGGTGCAACAAGGGTGTGTTGGTTAATAAACACAGAGGCCTTTTAAATCCATAAACAACATTTTTGGGGTGTGTTAAACCTCATTGCTTGGTATTGCCCTGTCCTGTGCTCCTCTTTCTCTCTTGGAGGGGTTTTTGGGATGTGCAGTGGGAGTTTTCTGTCCAGATCTGTTCTGTACTGAGCCACAATCCCACAGGCCTTCCAGACATTTGTAGACATTAGTTCTGAAAGGCTGTTGGGGGAAAACAAGTCTGGAAGATGCAGCCCAAGGTATTTGTCTTGGCCAGGGTCAGTCTGTAATTCACATAAATGCCTCCATGCATGGATGACAACTGGAGCTGGTGGAGCTCCTCAGGAAAGGACTCTAAAAACCTGTAAAGCTGAACATGGATTTATCCAAGTAAGTACTGAGGTGTCTGTAGGCTTGGGCAATGGGTGGTAAGAACTTTCAGAGTAATCAAGAGTGGTATCATTGATAAGGGACACAGAACTTGGCACCTGAAGTGACAGTTCAGTACTGACATCCCTACGGGTACTCAGTTTTGGCCAGAGAATTTGTTTCTTTTGAAGAGTACAACATTCCAGCCAAAGCTGTTGTTGGACACAGCACCTCACCCTCATACCTGTTTTACCACAAAAATACCAACACAGTGCAGTGCCAGCAGATCCAAGAGATGGGAGTGAGTCTGTACCACCATCCTTATCTGGCCCAAACCCTTTCAGGTTCCATTTCAGCAACCCCTGCATCAGCTCTGCATGGGTGGCAGAGATGCCAAGCTTAGCTTAAGGGACCAGACTGGTGTGACTCCATACCACAGAGGTGTTTTTGGTGCTGGCAAATGAGAGAAGGACCAAACAAAAGCAAACCTTTGTCTCAAATCTGGGAAACTGAGTTGCAGTTGGGGTTGCATGTGGTATTTGACTCCTTTGGCATTTACTCCTTTGTTCTCTCACACTGGGATGTGTGTTTTCTTTGCTAATAAACTAAATTTTTCCACTGTTCTGATCTGTCTTTCCCTATTGGTCACTTCTTTTCCCCTTCCTTTTTCATCCTGAAAGCATGGCAGACTAAACCATTAGTGCAATAGAGGCCCCCACCAGGGGAAAAGGCTCTAAGTGGTGCTGCTGAGAGAAGGATCCTGTATCTAGCAAGGTGTGATTTGGTAACTTAAATATCTGGTCTACAGCACTCTGGTGTTCCTTCAGCTGGATCTGAGCCCCAAGGTAACCTGTCCCTCTTGTCTGTAATGGCAAGACCGGACACAGAACTGAGAGCAAAATGTTACGGTAGGAGCAGATGCTCAGAAATGAGGTGCTGCCTCTTGAGATGTTTGGTTTAGGTAACTTTGAGTTTTGCCATATAACTGTATCTCTACACACTGAAATACCCCCAGTAGTCAGTTCCTATAGATTCAGATGTTGAAGGACAACTGCCTGGCTCTGAGAACACTAATTTTGGAAGCTCTTTGTTCCTCTGAGGCTTCTCTCTGCCCAAGGTCAGCTCTGCAAGGGTACAGCTGTGTAACCAGGGATCACACTGCTGGGAAGACAGCCAAGGTGTGAGGGTGAGCTGGGAGACACCTCTCTGGGAACCCTGCCTTGGGTTGGAGCCACATTTATGTTTTTCCCTGGTTCTTGGCCAAGCCACACTGTATGTTTGCATGTGCCCAATCTTATACCCTGCTTATCCTAACAAGGACTTCCTGGAGTGAGCTCCTGGGTTTACCTTGGACCTGCAGCTTTGCTATGGGCTCATGTGGTGGGACTGAGGCCTAACCTGGTCAGCAGAGCTGCTCTGCTTTCCTTGTCCATGTGCCACAGGGCTGTGCCCATCCATGAGGGTGCTGCTCCTGCCATGCGGAGCAGCCGGCTTCTTCTGCTCCCTAGCACTGAGTCTTCCTTCTCCTGTGGGTTAGGCATCAGCACAGGCTGCTGTAATCCAAATTCTAGTTCTCTCAGAAGATGCCTTTTCATTGGTTTATCTGGGATTTTGTCAGCTGAAACTTCCTTGGGAACAAGCTGTTGCAAGTCAACCAGGAGATGTGCTGGAGGTTCCCTGCCAATGGAAAGCACTTGAGGTAACTTGTTGTCTAGCATTTGGGATATATCTTGGTGGTTCTGATCTTCAGCAAAATTCAGTTTCTTATGGCTCATCTATCTTCAGTAAAAATCAGCAGACGGATTCCTGAAAATCACAGGTCAGGTGCAAAGCAAAGCCTCTTGGTGGAAGTTTATCCAGCACAAACATGCCAGTGCAAAAATTCTACCAGGTGGTCCCCTCTTGGGAGGAGTAGGAGTGGCTTTTGTCAGAATTCTCTTGATAAGCAGCTAAATTCCAGATTCCTTCCACTCTATGAAGAAAATAAACTTTACCCTTCCTTATTGCTCTTACAGGGCACAGTTTCCTCATTTCATAGAGCTATAAGTAAACAAGGAAGTCTGTAAGAAGATGGGAATTCAGGTAAACTGCCTCTTCACCTCCAGTATGTGGTTAAAAATCTGATTAAATGCTCCTCCAGTGGAGCCAGGGTGCCTTTATCTGCTGCTCTGGGTCCAAGCTCATTGCTGTGTCCCATATTCTGGTTACCAGCCTGGGCGTCTCTCTCCAGAGTCCTTAGGGTGCAGGAGCATTTGGGATTCTTCAGCAATCTCCCACCTGCTTAGGATAAAACTGTAGAAATAAAAAAAATTGTTTTATGAACCATAGATGTAAGGAATTTCTCCCAAGCTTTCTATCCAACACCTTCTACTATAAGATCCTGGAGTCCCAGGAAATTCCCTATAGTACTCACCATAGCAGGAGTCAAGCCCCCTCACCATCCCTAGACTCTGCTCTAGTCCTTCTGTGTCCTCTCTAAGGCTCTGTTCCCAATTCCCTCCTGCATTCCAACAGACCTATCCCTTACCTCCCAGTGGTACCTTCAATTCATTTCTATACTTTCCACCCCTTCCTAACATCATCACTCAACTCCCATGACTCCTTCTTGGCTCTGTCTGGCTGCTGGCCTGACAGCTGTCTTCACCACATAGTTGGCAACCACTCCACTGTGTTTGACTATCTGGACAGCTTTTCCAGCTGCTGAGCATGAAAATATGGAACATATTTTTTGTTTAGGTGTTTTTTTTCTTTAGTCCTGCCCTGAGAAGAAACATATAGGTATTTATTAACTTTGAGATTACAAGGAATGGAAAAATGTCTGTGTGGTGGTGCATCCCCCACCAGAGGTTCACAGTGGTCTCTTCACCTTTGGCCTTGACAAACAGACCCTGGGCTGAGCTTATCTGAGCTTATCTGAAACACTGTCTGCTCCCATGAACCTGTGCTGGCTAAGGAGCCCCCTGGGTTTTAACAACCTTGGGGAATTATTTTTCTTACCTGAATAACCACCCAGATGGAACATTTTTGATTTTGAACTTTCGAAGAAAGTTACCAACCTGAACTGCGGCCAAGATGGAAAACTACTGTGACCAAAACCAGCTCTGTTGTGACTCTCTGAACAGTGGTCCAAAGTGAGATTTTCTGGGCTCTCCAGGACTCCAGTGGGCTGAGACCAGCACCTCCCTCTGACTGGGGCCTCTCTGAGCCACACAACTCCCAGGCTGGAGATACCTGGGGGGCCACAGCTGAGTGACAGTGACAGATCCTGAGCTGAGATCCAGCTCCTTGAGACTCAGCCCTTCACCCATTGAGAAGGTGCAAGCATCTGGCATCAGTACTTCCCTGAAATTCAGGAAATTTTCACAGGTATGTACCTCATACACCCTCCTTTAGGTCTGTGTATTTGTAAGTCTGCAAACACACTATGAATGTTGCTCTCTAAGGTGTTTAAGCACTTCAGATTTTTAAGTCTGTTAAGCCTCTAAGTGAGTTACTGTTGTGGCTGTGGGAAATTCTGTATGAGTGTTTTGTTAAATTGTTTAAATTAAGCTACAGACTAGATGCTATTAAATTTCAGTGCTGTTAAACCTTTTAGGCCTAAACTGTTGGTCAAGTCCAGGGCTTAGTTTAGAAAAGGGATTTACTCTGAACCTTGTGACTCAATGGGAAGGTCTTCCTTAGTCCTTTCTAACCTTACCCTTTTTCCCCACACAGACTCCCCATCAGCCTCCATGCAGATAGTTTTTGGATGAATTTCAGATTTAGACTGATTCATTTTTGGTTCTAGTTTTCTTTTTCTCTGTGTGCTTTAACCATCCAGTTAAATAGGACAGTGAGCCCTGCCAACAAACTTTGTTGTGCTTTCACTTTTTCATTAAATCTGCTTTTGCCGATACCTTTGGTATTGATCCTTTAAGAGACATTAAAACACTCATTCACCACACTCTGTCCTTCAGAGAAACTGTCAGATCAGCCTGAAAAGTGTTATAGAAGAAATTAAGAAATGTTACAACACACAAAGCTAAAAATCAGTGTTGTTCTCCCAATACACATGGAGTTGTCTCTTACAAGTGCCAAGGATGTGTGGCCAAGGGATCTTTGTGGCATTGTTGTCTTCTTTTTGACAGCAGAAAGAGTGCTTCTTGTCCCAGGGCAATGAAGAACAGCAAAGAAGAATCTGATTTAGTAAAAAAATAGGCCTGAGTGCTGTATTTATGGGTCAGAAGGAACATGTGCACACAAAAGAAGTGCCTTTCATATGGAATTGTTCCAAATACAAAGGTATAGCCAGAAGTTTGTGCTTTGCCTAGACATTTTCTATGCAAAAGAGTAATTGCCTTGATGAATCAATGGAATTTATATTTATATTTATATTTATATTTATATTTATATTTATATTTAGATTTAGATTTAAATTTAGATTTAGATTTAGATTTAGATTTAGATTTATCTATATTCATATTTATATTTATACATACATACATACATACATACATACATACATACAGACTCTCTGCAAGGTGGAATTCATAAATCCTTTCTGAATTTGCCTTTCTTTGTTCTCGATTACTATTGTTAGTCATCTGTGTGACTCCAAAGCTCCCATGGAGGGATCTGACCTCCATGGACATTTGATGTGGTGGACTTTGGGGGCAGAGGGGTGACTGGAAAGCAGCTGTATGACCAGAATGCTCTTTACCAGCATGATCCACAGAGATGTCCTGACTGGGTCAAAAGGTCTCTTTTCACTGGAAAGGATATGCAAATCTAAATATATGCACAATGCCCTGAGGTGTACTTCAGTTAGTGTGATGAGAATCAGACATGCTTTCACAGCCTGTGTTCTTTCACCTTGGAGCCTCTCACAGATTGCCAATCCTTGGAAAACACTTTGGGGATCTGCCCAAGGTATTGTACCTTAATCTCATTGATGACATTTGCTGTCAGAGCAAGGATTTTAAAGGCACATCTTCCTAGACAAGTTTGTTTTCCCAACACTTACCTATGCAAGGCTTCCTCTCTCCTGCAAATAAATCAATACTGGGTAAATTGAGTACTGAGTGAAAGGACATAAGAACATAAGGAAAGGAAGTATATACAGAATCTACCTCCCCACTTTTGTGCCTGTCGTGGGGACAAGATAAGAAGAAGAGTTCCTGGAACTCTCTCCCTACACCCTCCCCACAGGAGAAGAGCAACATTGTTTAAAATCACAGTCAAACACACGAACTTCCCCACCGTATTGGACTATGTGCCACATCAATCAGACTTTAAAAGAAAGGTCTTGGCCCTGAAAGCAATCCCAGCTGAGTCCTTCATGTGTGTGAGGTGCTCCCATGCCAAAGTCTGTGCACTACTGGAGCTTCAAGTGATTCCCTGCCTGCCCTGCCCAAATCCTGCAGGTTCTGCTTGACTCCAGCACCAGGAGATATCCTATTCCCTCCATCTCCATGGGTTCTGTCCATCTCACTGGTGGCACCTCCTGGATGATGATAACATTCTTCCATCTCCTTCTGCTGGTGTCTGCTCTTGCACACATCGTGTCTAGCCTGAGCATTGTCCCTTTGACATGCCAGGACCAGGACCATTCCTTGTGAGCACATCCTGTCCCATATGTGTATCTTCAGCTACTACTTGTCAGATTCTCTTGGAGCACTGGGTCTGTACACCTTCAACACAAAGGTACCCTCCTGAAAGCTGGGTTTCTCTGTGTTGTTACTATTAATTCTGTTTATTACTTTCATAAGCAGATAATTGCAATAATAAGTGGGAATTCCACAGCACACTGCACTATATGGAGTCTTGAAGCCCCTTGTTTTGTAGGATACAGCTTTGCAGAGTTCTCCACACCCAAGCCTCTAGGGTGATGATCACTTCTGCTTGGTAGTGCACCATTATAAAAGCATTTCCTTCATTGTCCATTGTCAGATGAAGCGATGGGAAAATAGGCCATTGCCTGCACCCATCCATTTTAAACAGGGTCCAGCTAACCCAGAGGAAGCTGCTTTAAGTTTCAGAAAGGGTTGGGTGGGTTGTGCTTTGTGGGAAGGGACTCAGAAGTCCCTGGAGGAATTACCACATGTATTCTGCTAGGGAAATCCAACAATCGCATGAGCACAAAGGCTACCAGTAACAGGCGTTTTCCACTTCCTTGATTGGCTTTCACAGAAGCTCAACGAGTTCTCCATCGTTCTCCTGAAGTCCCTGCTTTGGCCTGGGTCTCTGCACTGGGATTTCCTATCAGCTACAAAGGCCCTTGGTTGCTTATTGTCAATAACTGCTTTTAGCAGATGAAGTTTTACATAACCTCAGACAAAACATGTTGTTAAAACCACAGTCCACTGAGGCAGCCAGAGCCCTAATTTAATAATAAAACAGCTCAGTAAGTCTAAAGGCTGAGAGAGTGGGCCCTTTATTAAGGATGTCAGGTAGCTTTATCTCTATCTAAGCTAAATAATGTAGAAAAATGAAGGAAAGCAGCCAGCTGTTATACAAATATGTCAAGTATTAGTGAAACACATGGAAGTTTACATGTATGATTGATTGCCTGGATTCTGAAAAATATGGACCTTCACTTTTAAATTAAATTTCTCAGCTTCAGTTTCCCACATTTTCTTTGTCTGTGCTTTCCCCTCACCCCCCAGAAGATTAAATATCCATTTATCTTTTTTTGGACATTCACAACTAGATGGTTACATTACCATTATTGTAGTGATCATCCTGCTATGATGAAATTCATACAAGTGGCAACTAGCCTAAAAAAATCCTGATTACAAACCCAAATCACTTCAACCTAAAAGAAAACCATAAAGCTGAGCGATGGCAGTGTACAGCTGAAGTACTCTGAATACCCAAATTTTTTGTTCTGTCACTGCAATGAATTCCTGGTGCTTCAGGAAAAAAAGTCAACTTCAGAGACCTTGCTCATGAACACAAATAGTTTCAGTTGACCACTGGCTTCAGGGAGACAGTACAGGGCATGTTGCTCCTTTTGGTGTGAGACCATGCAGCATTCAGCATTGGAGTCAGTTCTAAATATATTCCTCAAGTCAGATGTATAATGAGAAATTTCATTACTTCCTTCCTTCTCGACACATTACAGCAAAATGAGTCAGGATTTGCTCTCCCCAGTACGAGCAAAGGTTAATTCTTTGCCATCTGCCAGGATCACCAAGACAATTGAAAAGTGTCCACGTGCACATTGGAGCGTTGCTAGCCATGACATTCCTTGATGACAGGACAAGCTTGTGATAAAGCAAAATACCTGCTATATCTTATTTCTAGTGACCCATGGCATTAATGATTTATATTGGATATAGGTCGTGCAATGCCCCAGATACAGAGGTTACTGTTGAATAGAAGGAAATATGGATCACACTCATTAATCAAAAGCACATAAAGATGGAGTGTGTTGCCCAGGCTCCCTCTGTCCCTTTCTCTCCTTCTCTGTTCCTAGAAGTATATGTCAGTGAGCATGTGGGTGAGGTGTGTGCAGCAGTGAAATGTCCAAATGTCCATTCTTGCTTTTTCAGTATGACCTGGATCAGGTAGAGTAACTTAAAAGTGATCCAGAGTGGAGATATCAGGTTGCTAAAATAAATTCTTGCTGTGTGCAGAAAGAAGGGTGCTATTATATGTAGAATCTGGAGTCCCAGGTGCAATTTTCTATCTTAGGACATCCTCTGAAATATGGTCCAGACACACCCCAGTCAGACCCTGAAACACAAAGGGACAAGCTGTTCTCAGCTACTTGTACAGTCAAGAGGTAGAAGCTGATACCCCTCATCAGAGGTGAGAGGTGCCATGGGCCATCTGATGGGTTGATGTTGGGCCACAGGACTGCAGTTACCTTGCAAGAACATCAGAGATGGTGCAAAGCCAGGAGTGATAATAGCAAGGAACACATTGTCCAGGGAAGTGGTGGAGGGATTTAAAAGATGTAGATGTGCTTCTTGAGGACATGGTTTAGAAATGGGCTTGGCAAAGCAGCATTAATGGTTGGACTCCATGATCTTAGAGGTCTTGTCCAACCAAAACCCTTTTATGATTCTGTGATTCTAAGGAAGCCATTACAGCGTCCTTCATTTATCAGCATAACCAGGACTGAGCTGTGGGACACCTTCCCCACCTTCCAGGGGTGTAGTCATTTGGCTAATGCTTGAAAAATCCACTCTGAGAGCCCCAGCTGGAGGCAAAAGGACCTGCAAGCACAGTTTAAGGGCTATTCCAGGAAAAGTTGTTCTTGATGAGCCTGCTGAGATTTCTTCTGCACCTTGACAGGGAGCCCTTGTGGCACAGCTGCATTGCTGGGGTGCTGCTGAACACAAGCTCTGTGTGGAATGGCTCTCCATTATTGCTTTGCAGAGTATTTCAGCACATGTTAGAATGAAAGGCACCATAGCTGAAAGTCTGAGGAGCACCTGTAGGCTCCAGATTATTCAGTACAGTGAAAACTGAGACCCTTAGAACAGTTTATCCTGTGTTAAAAAAAAAAAAAAAATTAAAAAAAATTCTTTTACATCCACACCACTGATGACCAAAAAAGTGTTTTGCTCATCTTGAAATCACACTCCTCAGAAGCTCTGTTACCACCCCCGCCCAAGTGTCCCTCACATCCACTTTCCCCCCAGCAGTAGGAAATCGCTTAGAAAATATTTCCAGGTTCCTTCCTGGCCAGAGGTCACCTCCGTGTTTCGGAGCAGCAGGAATCACCATGTTCTCTGACACAACAAACAGAGGAGGAAGACCTGTCCTGCCCTTCCAGCTTTCAAGCTTGTGCTTTTTAGCTGCAACTCCACCCTGCGCTGGTGGAGAAGGGATCAGTTCCCAGTGATCGCAGGAAAGGGAGGTCACGGGGTTTGCTTGATTAAATCACCACAAGCCAAAAGGTTCTTTCTCCTGCTCACTGAGAATTGCTCACGGTCTGTTTAATTTGTTCCAAAAAGAAGAGCAAGACAAAAAAAAACAAACCCCAAGCCCAAGAAGCAACAGCACACCGGGAAAAGCAGGTGTGTCTCGAGATCCTGGGAAAACAAAGGGCAGAGGCTGAGGCAGGAGGTGACACTTGGATGGGAAGTTTCCATCCCAGCGCAAGAGGACAAGTTTGGAAAAGACTCGGACAGGACCAGCACTTGTTGCCCCACAGGTATGGATGCTGTGTGTGAAATGTGGCATGGCTTTAACACTTTGGGGCGGGCAAGGATGGCTCGAAGGAATTTTTGGGTCTGGATTCTGACAGTGTGGTGTGAGCTTTGCATCATCAGTAAACCTGCCGCAGGTCTCTGCCAGCGGAGCTGCAATCGGCACAGGTTTCATTTTGTGGTGATTAGTTGGCAGTTTTCTGTAGGATGCTTTTGGCTGTTCAGTGTATGAATTAAGGTATTCAAGCTTCTGACAAACTGCTACTGCCTGTTCACTTGGCTAGTAAATGCTAATAGAGGTTATGATTGCTTTAGTTTAAGCTTGGGGCTGCGGAGGTAAAGAGGAACGTGCACGGAAATGTGCTAATCTTCATTGCATTTATTACCTCCTAAGTTGTGCTGCAGAGTTTCAGAGGGAAAAAAGTCAACTGCAATAGCATTAAGAATTTTTTTCCACTTTGTTTTGTACTTACAGTGGCTGGAATTTGCAATGCAGATGCAGGTGCTGTATTTTGTTACTGTATAGAATGGTGGGTTTGTTTCTTTTAATAGCAATCTCCCTTCAGTTTCATTTTAGAAAGTTTCTGACAGGGGAGAGGGCACCCACAATCACAGTCTGAGAAGCTGCTGTATACTGTTTTTGAGCATCAGATTAACCTTGTTTCCATTTTTTTCTATCTGTGTTTTCAGCTGTTTAAATGAAAGTAAGTTTTATGGTGCTGTGCTGGAGTGCTGCTGCCAGTGTTCAGTGTACAGGGAGGCTTTCTGATGCTTTCACCTCTGTTGAAATTCCCAAAAGTTTTGCTCCATTTCCAAACATCTCTGGTGCAGCAGTATCCACTTTGCTTAAATGGTCATGATTCAGAAAAAAAGCAGCTCTGTGGTGTGACCCTGTACAGCCTTGTTTCTCTCTCCCCATCAAGGGAAAGCGATGCTCACCTACATGCATGAGATTTTGGATTTGGGGGAGAAAGGTGTTTTTGTTTGAATGCTGTAACTCAAGCTTTCAGTGGCAGTTTTAGGAGGCAATGGGCATGTGACAAGCAAGAAAATAGCAAGGCAAAGGATGCTGTGAATCTGAAAGCCTTAGGCTCCGCTTCTCCCATTTCCATTACTTGCTGTTGCATGATGAAAATGGTATTTTGCAACCCATAGATTTTCCTCTCACCCAGAAAATTCCCCATCTATTTCTGTCACTTAACCTGTCCAGTGATGTCTGGTGGCATTACAGAATGAAGTGATATTTAAAGAAATTTTGCAAATCTTTAGCACCTGGGTAGCAGTGACACTTGACTGAACTCAGTGATGGGTCAGCCAGTCAGCAGGAACCTGCTGTGACTATTTGGCATCTGTCACTATTTTACTTCCCTAAAATTCGTCTGAGTTTGTGTCTGGTGGTCCAGGTTTAAAAAACAAACAAAGAGAACATGCGTAGGCACTGGGAAGATATCTTTGTCCTGATCTTCTTGGTTATTTTTATTTTTTTAACACCTCTTAGGCAGGCTTAATAAAGCAGTTCTCAAACATCTGAATTGGAGACGTGGGAAATTCCTCAAACTAGGCAGAGCTTCCTCTCATTGTTATAACACAAAAGACCAATGCAGCCTTTACTAGAGTTCCTTTTTTTAACCCATTCATCTTGACCAAAAAACCTACCTGCTGAGGTCTGTGATTCACAGTTTGCCAGAAGACAGCAGACAAGCATGGAAGTGAATTGCATCATCCATGAAGACATAATTATTTTTGGGGTTGTATTGCACTTGAAACAGAAGTGGTTTGCTGCTGGAATTGACCTCAGCCTTGTGCAAGAACCATGGCTTTTTAGGATCAAATGGGATGAATCTATAGTTAAACCAAACTCTTTGCAGAAAACTATTTCCAGTTTTCTATGAAACAGTTTCTTAGGATCGTGATCTTCAAAAGGGGTTCAATTGACATTCATGAGCAGATCCACCCCAGTTACATATTCATGCAGAGTTTATTTCTCAAATGATCTTGCATGTGGCTCAGCCTGCCTGGGGGCAGTTACACCCGTGGGTTAATCTGATCCAGCACCTGCCCTGCTGGTAAGGGAGCAGCAGCTCGTCCCCTTATCTGTGCTGAGCAGCATCCTGAGAGGACTGAGCCAGCACTGGGTGAGGGCAGGAACTGTGGGGCTGTGATAGTGGCTCTGAACTGGTTGATTTAAGAATGTGGATGAGATGGAATGTACAAGGTGGGTGTGCAGGAACAGGTAAAATGGGAAAGAGATAGCAAAAGATTTGTGATGGCTTGCTTCTTTCTGATGGACTAATGATTGATTCCTCGTTCATTTGGTTGGGGTTTTTTTTTAGAAAAGATTAGCTCCTGCAAAGCAGATAATTCACTGTAGCAGATGTCTAGTAATTACACTGCTATATTTGCATGTTGTAGTGCTGCACCAGTGGACTTTGTTAAGGAGTTTTTGACTATATTTGCAGCCTATTCCGAGGGCTTATCTGCTGTTGGTGGTGGCCTGGAAGAAGTTTCACTCTCACAGCCATCCCATGACGTGACATGGATGTTGTAACCTTAATCCACCATATCTACAAAGAGTTTATATCTTTTTCATAAAATTCAGTTTATTCCTGTGGAAGCATGCAATTAATTCTGCCCCAAACCCCTCCCCTCTCCATCATAATTCCCATTTGAGCAATCCAAACAAGATGGGTGTGCTGGGATTAAATTAACTTTCTTCATAAGGTGCTTTATTTTGGATTTGTGGCTGAAAAAGTGTTGACACCATTTTGGCTACCGCTGAAAAGTGCTTGCAGAGCATCAAGGCTTTTCCTTTCTTACTACTGACTCTGTAGTGAGAGGGATCAGGGTTGGGAAGGATTACAACATGAAAAGTTGACTTAAATTCACAAAAAGGATGTTTCAAAACACAATATCATGTTCAGTAACAAAAAAATAATAGTGGAAGTCAGGGCTGTGTTCCAAACCAGCCATTGCTTGGATGTTTTCTGGATATGTATCTGCTTGTGGGAGGTAGTGAGGGATTGTCTTCACATCAGTTTTTTTTTTTTTTTCTCTCCTATTTCTTTCCCTATCAACCTTTATTTATCTCAATCCACTAGTTTTTGCACTTTTTCTCATCCTATTCTCTCCTCCACCCCTCTGACAGACGAGCAGTAAATGAGTGTCTGTGTAGGTGTTTAGCTTCAGATCAGGGTCAGGCCATGAAAACAGGATATCAACCTTCACCTTCCAATGCACCACTTTTGAAAAAATAGAAGTTTTCTTCCCAGCCCAGGAAAAAAAACCTTTAAACTCCCTTGTGTCATCTCCATCAGCTGATAATGGTAATACTTGTTACCAGCTGACAAGGTAATACTTGTTTCAGGAAGACCTCAAAGGTCTCCTAATATCGACCACTCATGGCACTGAATTCCTTCATTCTTGATGAAAAGGGAGCCACATCTCATTTGCTTTCTATGTTCTTCCACAAGTCTTGCTTTATCAGATCATTAGTGCAATCACTGATGGGTTTTTCCTGCCCCACGGTCTCTCTAAGCACCCGGTGAAGCAGAGACAGCAAATATCATCCTTGTTTGGCAGCAGAGAACTGAGGCACACAGATAGCCAGGATCTGCTTACAAGGTTGGCTGTTGCCAGCCCAGAGTCTGCTTAAACTCACCTCAACAGGAATGGAGAATGCTGTGGCAGCCAGGTTTGAGGGTGCTTGTGAGCAGCAGAGCTGTATGCATGCCCTATTTAAATCTTAATATGAAATATTAATTTCCAAATGCCTTCCCTCAAAACATAATAGAGCTGTGATCGAGTATGTAATTTACTGTCCTCGGAAATTCCTCAAAACGACAGAGCTTCCCCCAATTGTTCATACACAGAGGAAAAGCTCTACTAGAGTTCCTGCTTCAGCTCAATCCTGTGAGCACAGGCTTGGCCCTCCATGACCATTTGGCTGAGTGTGTGAAAGCCATCTTCATTCCAAAGATGTCCCTACGTGCCTTATGACAGGCTGTTCACAGAATGCCCCTTCCTCCTGAAATTGTTTTGATGTGCCTTCTTGAGAGAGAAATTCTTTAAATTCTTGCACATTTTCCCTAAAATTTGGATTAGCTGATCCTTGATCTGAGATCCCAGATGAGCCTGTACATGCCTCAAGTGTCTCTGGCAATGAAACAGGACTGATGGCACTTCCTTCCTTCCTTCCTCTTGCTATCCATCCTGTTTAAAGTCTATGGCTTAGAAGGTTCAACTGCTGTTCATAAACTCTGCCCCTTATTGCAGTTAGGACACACAGACTGTAAAATCATAGAATCACAGAATGCTTTGGGTTGGAAAGGATGTTAATCCATCTCACTCCAACCCTTTCCATGGGCAAGAACACCTTCCACTATCCCAGGTTGCTCCAAGCCCCATCTAGCCTGGCCTTGGACATTTCCAGGGGTGGGGCAGCCACAGCTTCTCTGGGCAGCCTGTGCCAGGGCCTCACCACCCTCATAGGGAAGAATCTCTTCCTAATAATTAGTCTAAACCTGTCCTCCCTTAGTTTAAAGCCATCTCCACCCCTTGTCCTGTCACTCCAGCCTTTTAGGTATTGGAAGAAGCTCTAAGGCCTCCCTGGAGCCTTCTCTTCTTGAGGCTGAACATTCTCAGATCTCTCAGCCTGTCCTTATAGGGGAGATGTTCTGTGTTGTTATTGAAAATCTGCTTTAAAAGCTGTCTGTTCTTTTTGCTAGCATCTTGTTTCTGGACAGCCTTGCAATGGTTCTTCCAGCACTCTTCCAGCATGATAGTACCGAACTTGACAAATGCTTAATCCATCTGACAGCAGTTAATGGAAACCTCCCTTGTCCCTAACATAAGTACAGGTGCTCTTGAGGGTGTTGAAGCAGAGGAGGTTCCTACTGAAGTAAGGCCTAGATTGCTTGTAGAGTCATCAGGGAGAAACACAAAGGCCTCAGAAAACTTCTTGTAGGAGATATGAGCAAAGTTCAGCACCAGCTTCATCCCATTGAGCTGGAAGGGAGCAGGAGAACCTTCCTGTTCTTGAAATGTGCATTTTATTTTAGGCCATGCTACAATTAGGAGAAACAGTGTCACAGCAACAGGGCAGGGTGTGCTAACCCTGAGTCCATCAGTCAGGGCATGGCTCACCTCCATGGGCCTGAACTCCCCAGTTCTCTCTAAACAAGGGAATCTGTGCTGCTGGCTGGGAACAGCCCCTGGCCCACACTGTTCTTTGAAGGATTCCTGTGAGTCTTGGCATTAGCATTGTCTGAGACAGGGAACACGGTAACTACAAGACTAGGCCTCCTAAATCAAGGCAGAAAGGGACCTCAGCAGTTCATCTACTCAGGCCCTACATCTCATGGCAGGTGTTTGTTTAAGCTTTCCAAAGGCATCCTGAAGCTGGAAAAATGCCATTCCTTAGTGTTGTATATCAAGAGCAAACCTGTCATCAGGTGTAATTTCTCTTTGCACTGCTGTGTTTTTATGCCATGTGAACCCAACAAGCACCACATGGATTCACAAGTCTGGATCATCCCTGCTGTCAGTCTGAAGTGTGATGTAGTTTTGAATGAGGATAAGCATGTCTAAAGTCTACTATTCCTTAAAACCTTCTGAACTCTAGTAAAAAAACTAGTCCCATCTGTATTGATGATACTGTGGCTTGATTTCACACCTGAATGCCAATGATGAAGGTATAAGAGTTCGGATAATTTGGAAAATATTATATACAGGTGCAGCCTTCCAGTAGCACTAATTAGCCTTTCTGAGTTCTCTGTGCTCTGGAAGACAGATCAGTACAAAAATAGTAAGGCTGGAAGTGAAATCAGTGGAACAAAATAGAAACAATTAATTTTTTCTCTCAGGCTTTATCATTAGAGAAGGCAATTAAGACATATGAACAACAGAGACCTGCCTTCACTGGTTTGAGGGATTTCCCTCCATTTATATGATTCTATGTGCAAAAGCTGGATGCTATTTTGTACTTCCATCTTTTTGTTGCTAGGTGTGACAAGCCAGGCCCTCAGAAAGGAAACACCCTCTGTCCAGAGTGGGATTGTACAAACTCCAAAAGGCTGAACCTACACTACTTACAGGAGCTTCCTACACAGCCAGCTGCACTTGCAGTAATAACAGGAAAAAATTCAAGAGGTTAATAAAATGAAATGAGCAGGAAGCATGCAGTCATCAGACTTTCTAGTACTTTAGTCTATAGAGGTAAGTCATGTCTGGCCTGACTCAGGGACCCAATCCAAAACTCATTGCAGCCCATGGAAATTCCACTGCAAAAGATATTGTTAGACCTCACTCTTCACTACATTGACATAGGAGTACCTGGCAAGTTCCTCCTTCCCCAGTACTCCCACAGTGCTGAGCTTCAAATATCGTGTTGAGTTACTTCTCACTGCAAATTAGGCCTGCACCCCATTGCAGATGCTCCAAAAAGCACAAGGAGAAGAAGAGAAGGTTCATGGGCACATCCCTTCTTCCATCCCAGTTGTCAGAGGTGAGCTGGTGTGTGCTGTTCCACAGTCTTTCCAAACATGCAGTACCCAGCTGCATACAAAGGGCTGAAATAGAAGGGTGGAATTAATTGACTAGCACTCTTTTTTCTTTTTTCTTTGTTCCTTCTCTATGAAACTCCAACATGAAGGTCAAGGAGGAGGCCTTAGCTGGAGTAGAGAAAAACATGAGTGGAAGTGAGAAAGAGCTGCCAGGAAGAAGACAAGAACTGGGCTTTCTTTTTCTAGTAAAGTGCTGATTTAAATGCTATTTCACTTTGGTTGCAGCTATCACTGTTTTCAGTCCGGCATATTAATGTGCCATGTGGCATGGGGAATATTCATCCCTTACTTATGAGTGCCATGACATCTGTTTGCACAAAATCAGCGAAAGTGAGAATTACCCCTCTATTCTCCCAGAATGTGCTCCTGTCCGAGAGATCCTTGAGCATCCCACCAAACTCAGCCCCCTGCACTATGCCACCACAGAGCTGGAATAACACAGTTCCACAAACATCATAGAGAAAGCATGCCACAGCTTGTTTATTGCCTGTTTGAATCCTTATCACCAAGCAGTTCAGTTTTGTGTCCTTGATTAATTTCTGTTTATTTTATTTTTGTTCTCATTCAGATGTGTTATCTAAGGTCAGTGCAACTTCCCTTGTCCCCCCTTTCCCTTTTAGCCAACTCTCCCATGAAATATTGTTGTGCCTGGGTGTGTGTTTCTTAAAGTCATTGTGTGTTTTCTGTCTGAAACAAACATTGTCTGATCATCCAACTTATTACGCACTACCCAAAGGTCATGCTTTATGCAGAGAAAGGAAAGCTCTTCTGTTGTGGCTGAGGAATAACAAACTGGGCAGGCAGTGAAAACAAGGCTTTAGCCCCAGAGTTTGAGACTCTGGGAAAATGTTCCATAGCTGCTTGCAAATGGTAGCCAAGGTTCAGCTGCTACAGGCTACTGGGAAACCATGGAGCCAAACTGTCCTGTGCCAGCCGCAGGTCTCTCCCTTCACACCTAACCTGGATCCTCTCTTCAGGCATCCTTCTTCTCCTCATCTCTCAGCACCATAGGCCTTTCATCCAAAATACCTAGAGGGAGGCAGAGTTGTTCAAGCCACAGGAAAATGCTGGCATGGGGACAACTGAGCTTAACTATATTACCAAAATATTACAGCCAAAGTGGAAAGATGTAGAACAAGTACCAAAGAGGCAGGAGGACTGCTGTGCTAAAATGGCATAGGACTCTTCATCCTTGACAGCTGATGGGGAATGTGAAAGGGACATATGGGGTATGAGGCCATGGAAAAATTTGTGCTATCTAGTTTGACAATTAAGGATCGAACTTGACCCTAATGAGTGGTAGATTCAAAGCAAGCAAAAGAACTCAGACCTACTTGCTCCTGCAAATTATGTATTCTGCACACTCTGGTAGGTTTTCCTATAATTTGCTTCATTTGTGTCAGCTTAATAGGCCATTAGGGCTGTTAAACACCAATGACCTGCCTTTGCCTCTAGAAATCCCTGTAGCTCTGATAGCCAGAAGTGGAAAGAACATTCTGAATATGAGCTGCTGCAAACTTACTTCATTTTTGTAAAACTCTTCCCAAGGGCCTCTGCTATAGCCCTTGTTGGATAAGAACCAACTGGGCTAGAGAATCCTTGGATCCAACCAAGGGCAAATCTGTTCGTGACACTAAGCAACCAGAGCCCATTAGAAAGGATGAAGAATGGTCCCTCAGTGTGAACAAAGGAGTAAAAAGCACTTAATTAAAGGCTTTTACAATGAGGCTTTAAAGCAGAATACGGCTGCCTGACCACACAGGGATCTCTTGGCCTCGGTGATCCAGGACATATCTCACAGCTGGGGCAGAGGACCAAGAACTTAGGCTGTGGACTAATGCCCACCTCACAAACAACTGCTGGTTGAAGATGTGTGGCACCTGCAAGGTTGGTTGTTTTCTTCCTCCTGCTGATGCCAAAGGTGTATTCATCTCCATTTCAGCACAAGAGGGGCCACTTTCCCAAACACAGCTAGTAGAAAGCTGACAGCCAACAGGAATAAAATACATCTCTGTGGGATGGCTGCATGGGGAAGGATAATTGTGTGTCTTCTGAAACAGAACTACTTGTTTCCACTTCTGTGTTTATAACCCCTTACTAAAGAAGCCACTCCAGGTTGGGGGTATCTTTAGGTTCCCTCTTGGGTTTTTTTCAGACATTGACAAGATCCCCCTGTGCCTTTCCTTTTCCAGGCTAAGCAGCTCTCTCAGCCTCTCCTGGTATGACAGATGCTCCAACACCTTAAAGATCTTCACAGCCTTTTGCTGGGATCTGTCCAGTGTGTCTCTCTTGTCTCTCTGGGGAACTTAGGAGCTGGACATTGTGCTTCAGATGCATCCAGAATCAGGAAATCATCTTTTTCTTAAGTCATAACATCACATGAGAAATGTTGTCAGAAAGGTTCTAGAAAGAAGACATGACTGGCACGATAACAAAGGCTTACAAATGTGTCTGCCTGTAAGAGACAGAGTTGGTTAGTCAGACAGAAGGATGAGGTAGAATAGACCAAGTCCCTCTGGGTGAACAGAGGTTACCTGAGCTAAGGAACCCAAGTAAGGAGTCACAGGTCTGAGAGAATGTCTATAGAAGCAGCCCTGCTGCAAGGGATTATACAGAATGCCAACAGATGTTATTTCTGGCTCTGGTAGAACCCAGGTGTCTGTATCACACTCTATTGCCAAGGCCATAGAAGCCATGAGCTGTCACAGAATCACAATATATGCTGAGTTGGAAGGGACCCACAAGGATTGCTGAATCCAGCTTCTGCTGTGCACAGGACCATCCCCAAGAATCCTGTAGGCATCACCTCCCTGCCAAAGATGCCCTCCCTGTCCTAACACAGTGATGTGGCTGTAAGTGCAGGTGTATTGTCACCCAGCCCCATGGGAGAGGCTGGCCTGAGGTCCAGCCTTGGTGTGGTACCTTCCTAGAGGGGTCAGTTGTACAGCTGGTCAGCAACCAGGACAGTGTTCATGCCTCTCCAAATGTGCCAGACTGTTTCTCACCTTCCTCCTTCCCTGAGTTAATGCTTAGCCAGTAACTGTGGCAGTTGATGCTTATTCATGCAAGAATACCCTCATTGATCTGGCAGATTGCTGTTCTCCAGTGACAAGCAGTAAGTCCAACTGTGAACTGTGCCAGGAGGGCTAGGAAAACATTGCAGGGCTAACTGGCACTGTCCAGAAGGTGTTAAAAACACTTGCAGAAACTTCTTTCTGTCTTCTCTCAGAGTATTAGGAATGCTTGGAGAACGTGACAATTCAGACATTCAGCTGGGCAGTGTTTTCTGTGCTCTCAGTCATCCAGCGAAATGGTTGCTATTTCAGCTACTCTGCCCTGCAAACATGAGTCCTAGAGAGTTGTTCTCTCCTTGCAGGAAGTCCTGTGTGTTCATGGTATGATTTGAGCCTGATCCTCAGATAGCTGGGTCTAAATTATTTTCATTTTCTATGTAGATTATCTGGGTATATAAAAAGGTCATCAACAATTCACGGGAAGGCTGATGAAGGAATAGAGGAATCTAAAGTATTAATCATAGGTCAAAATGAAAGATAAATACTGCATGAACAAGGATGGAAAATGTGACCTGATGTAGAAAATGGTGTGAACCCTCTCCCTCCTCTGGAAATATTGTTTTGGAGAAACCCTTGATAGGGCTGTAGATACAGTTTACCTCCTCTGTGTTTAAACCAGTGAGAATATTGTGCTGCAAAGATCCAGAAAGGGATTCCTAAACTTGTCTAAGGTAGAATCACAGATTGGAAAAGAACTCTAAGATCATTGGGTCCAGCCATTAACCCAACACTGCCAGACCATGTCCCTCAAGTCCACATGTCCACATCTTTTAAATACCTCCAGGGATGGTGACTCCAACACTGCTCTGGGCAGCCTGTTCCAGTGCTTGACCACCCCTTCCTTGAAGAAATTTTTCTAAATGTCCGATCTAAACCTCCCCTGGAGCAATTTGAGGCCATTTCCTCTTGTCCTGTTTGTTACTTGGGAGCAGAGCCCAACCCCACCAGGTTTCACCCTTCTGTCAGGAAGTTGTAGAGGATGAGAAGGTCCCTCCTGAGCCTCCTTTTCTCCAGGCTGAGCCTCTTTCCCAGCTCTCTCGGCTGCTTCTCAGCAGACCCGTGCTCCAGACCCTTCTCCACCTCTGTTGTTCTTTTCAGGGCACACTCCAGTACCTCAATGGCTTTCCTGTCATGAGGACCCCCAAACAGAACACAAGAATTTTGATGTCTCAGCAATGTCAACCACAGGGGAACAATCATTGCCCTGGTCAGTCCAAACACAGCTCTGAGAACACAGATCTGTGCTCTTGCACATCTCCTCTGAATCTCTTTGAATTAATTTATTGCACAAATTGAAGAAGTGTAGAGATACACAGGTAATTAGAAGAGATCAACAAACAATCAACCCATCACCCCACTGCCACAAACCCACAAGGGAGCAGAATCAAAGGCTCTCCTTCATGTCAGCAATTGTATAGCCTGTTCTTAAAAATTTCCACTGAAGGAAACTTTGCAGCCACCCTGGGTAGCCTAATTTTATACTCCTAAATGTTACAATTACATATTTTCCATAATCACCAGAATGTTTACTTTTGCTTCAGATTATGTGACTTCACAACATCCCTCAGCCAGCTGTCACTGTGAACATCCATGTCAGCTCTTTTTCAAGGGACAAACTGTTACTGTGTCCTTACCTGAGTCTTGTCCTATCTAATCTGCACAACCTTCAGCCTGCTCACAAGATTATTGCTCTTGTCATTGAGGTTATACAATGCTCTTGTCTTAGCATTCCCATGGCTCTCCTTTGGATGTGCTCCAATGCAGCAACATCCGGACACAGGGCTCCAGCCAAAACATCAACAGCATCACACAGTGCACTTTTGTTACCTCCCAGGTCTTCTATTAAAAATATTTGCTAAAAAATCTAATCATGATATTTCAGAATTGTTACAATGAGTGAATTTAGGTAGCAATTTCTTAGGACTCTCTCCAGAATAATTTCTGTAAGACTGAGGTGGGCAAAACTATCTAAAGTCATGTGACAGAGAAAATAAATGAAGCTCAAGGCATACTCAGATTTACCCAAAAACTGTTATCTCAAAGTAATCTACCTTTAGCTCCAATCTATTTAGCTAAATCTATTTAGCTCCAATATGCTTGGGATTCACTCTGCTCTCACATGTTAAAAACACAACTTTGGCCATCTGAACACACAAAATTCAGACTCAAGAACAGCAGATGGTGTAAGAATCTGCAGTGTTGTGTCCAGGTTCTGAAGGTTCTGGCATCTTTTTATGCATTTGAATACAATTAACAGTGGGCTTTTGTAAAAGTCTCTATGTTCTTTTCCCCAGGATCGGGATTGATGAGCAGAGAGATGGCTTTTGCCATTTTAGGATGTTTATTTTTCTTATCTATATTACATTTTTTACAGACAGTAAGCACTTCTACACACTAATCCAACTAGCTACAAATGGTGGCCTAGGGCTCTGTCCACAAAGCCTTTTAAGCATAAACAATCCAATTATCAAATGCCAACTAATTTATTTTTACTTTTAGCCCTATAACCAAACACCCATGTTCCACACTGCATACTTTTTTATCTAATCACCCAATACCACCCAAAACCATGAAGAAGGAAGAAAGAACAAGACAGGTTAACACCCTAAAACCTCCATCTTGTTGCATATATATTATTGTATTCTAAAACCTTAAAGTCTAAATTTTCCACCAAGTGATATGACACATTTCTTTTTAAACTACACACTCACAGTTTCAGTTCTATCTATTAATTTTGTAAGCCTTTTCCATGGCCTCAGGTCACACACAATGTTTTCTTGTGGGTCTGTGCCTGTCAGCACAGAAAGCATGAAATTCTCTGTGTCCAGGGTTCCAACAGGGTTTGATTGCACAAGTTGCTGAGATTAATTTCTAGTGATGAGACTGAAGTGTGAATGTCCAGGACTGGAATGAGGATGGGTGAGTTAAGAAAGCCACAACAGCTTCTTTCCAAGTTGTTTCCACATTTGTTTCTCTTTGAACAGCATCTCCCAGGGTGCAGCTGTGTGGGAACCTTACCCTGGTCCATCTTTCATGACAGATGAAGTGTGTGCAAAATGCTTTTAAAACAGCACATTTCCAGTAAATTACAGGATCCCTGTAGTTCTGCCTTGGTTTGGATGAGCGCTTCTCGTTCAGAGCAGGTGTCCTCTAACGCACCTCTTGTTTGCTTTCCTGAGCCTGTGAGCTCAAATGTTTAAATAAAAAAATATTCTGGTGTTGAAACTTTAAATCTTTAGAGTACAGGAAGTTCACAGTTTCTGGTGACATGACAGTACATGATGAATGAGTACAGGAAAAAACATCAGGAGGATCAGGACATCCCCTGTGCTCACATACCAAGCTGATTACATACCTAATGCTCTGACATTGTATAATTTCACATTTTCCTACAAATTAAACCAATATTTCTCATACCTTTAGGCTGCAGTTTGATGATAAGTCTTGAGTAGAAGCCCTCTTTTAAGAAAGCCTTGCTGACATCCTTTCCCATTCTCACACCCCAGGATGCTCTTTCTTAAAATTTGAAAAAAAACACAACAACAACAAAAAAACAAAACACAAAAGCAAAAGCAAAGAGAAAAAGAGGGGGTTTAGAGAAAGAAAGTTTAACACAAACCAGTTTTCTAGTCAAGGGCTAGCAATGTGGGAAGTGTGACTCCACCACAGGTACAGGTAACTCAACCTAAGCCAATTCTACCTCCTCCTCATCTCAGCCTCTGCACTGTCACTGCTGCTCATTCAAACCTGCAAGCAGTCAGCCAAGGGAGCAACTTTGGGAGAAAATGATCAGTTTTTTATGTAGGGTTAGACCATGAACTTGTGTTGAACAGCCTGCCAGGGCAGAAAGGAAGAGGTCCTCCTTATCCTTACCCTCCTGCCCTGTCTGCCAGCCCTTGTTCCATCTCTCTTCCCTGGTTGGGGACACCTAGCTGCTCATCTCCTTGCTCTGGCCCTGGCACTAACTGGGACCCTCTCTAAACTGATCAGACTCAGATGAAAGTGAGTTGGACACCTTATTGCTGCTTTAGTTTTCTACAGGGACAGGGAGTTAAACTGAGTAAGAATCTGGAAGGCACCAGCACAAGGCCATCAATAAAACCAATCTGCAGAGGGAGAGGTGGTGGAATTAAGTGCTGTAGATGAAGCCTTGGTCTTCTGCTTGTTCAGATTCCTGAACCAGCTTGGGTGGGCAATGAATCAGACTGATGCCACCACAACAGTGATGACAAAGACATGCTGTAAGGGTAATGAGGGCATCAGTCATGCCAATTTAATCACCTTAAAACTGCTGCAAATGGCTGAGGTCTGACTCACCACATTGCAGGGAGCAGCAGGTGACCAGGTTTGCAGAAAAGGGAACAGAACTGTCTCCTGAGTTAATCAGTGTTTAAAAAATAATTCCCCCACAACGTGAGCTTAATCCCAGGGTTTTCCACAGAGCTCAGTCAGCCTCACACACTGCTGTGGAAACAAATTCCATTGATAAACCAACTGTTATCAAACACTGCAGGGACAAGGGCTCCACTGTTACTTGGACAGATGTCCCCTATTTGTTCAGTGTGTTCTTGGCTCCAGATTTTGTTCAAGGTAGAAACATACATAACACATGAGAATTTCCCTGATTTCTGGGAATTACCGTGGCCATCAGAGCCACAGGTCTGCATCTCTGTGCAGCTTCTCCAAGGGCATAAATGTGTCTCCAAAGAGCCTTCCAGCCCAGCCCACAGCGAGCATACTGCCAGCTCAGGTAGGAAAATTTATGGGTTTCCTCCTTTATAGCTTAAGTCAAAGCCCACAGACATTTTGCCAGAGCTACAAAACATGATTTTTCTGCTTTCAGTCCTCAACACCCTCTTTTGTTAGAACAAAGAAGGTGAGTAACAGCAGCAGAACAAGTTAGTCCACTAATCTGCAGATAAGACACTGAGGGACTCAGATCAGAGCAGGGGGAAATAATGAGTACAACCTGATGAATGGTATCAGGAAATATCTCTTAAAATGCCTTGTGGGTTTTCTGCAGTGGCATATCTGCTGAGCCTCATACTTGAAATTTGAGTGCAGGCTCTAGAGGCAACTTCTTTTCTGGGCAGTAATAACTTGTTCAACTAATTATAAAAGTTCCTGTAGTTTAATATCTCTTTGAGAGAGCAACCTGGGCTATGGTAGAAAGCAGATGATGTTTAAGATGAATTTAATTAGAAGATCTTCTGTTTGAACCACCTGAGAAGGTAAATCATATTAAATCTCTGGGTGTTGTCTTTTTTTATAAAACCTGTGTGATGGTGACTATTGTGCTGAGTGGATTTGCAGGAGGTGCAATTATTTTACAAAATTCATGAAAACGTGAAGTTTAGAGAAAAATTAAAAAGAAGGTCATGTATCTCCCGTGTATCCTGGGTTAAAATGAGACCTTGTTATTTACCTCTAGGAATCCTCTGCATTTTAGGATTAACTTTAAACAATATTTTCCAGCCTGAATGCTGTGGAGAACAAGCATTTCGTAGCAAATCTGGACTTCTGTAGCTCTCTGGGTCTTTATAAGTTGAGGATACTTATTGTTTCCCAGGAGACAGATTGTATGAGAAAGGAGGAATGTGTCTGCACATGTGCTTTGCCCACTGAAGGCAGACAGATACTTGAGAATTTGCTCTCTAAAAAGTTTACAGCAATGTTTTATTCATTGAGAAATTAAATGAATGAAGGGAGCAGCCACATTGCTTGAGAAGAACATTTAATACTTTTCCCCATTTGCAATTTGTTTTCTGGCTTTCTAGATACTGGCTTGGGATGTTTTAGAGCTTTAAATAGCTACCAAAGCCTGAGAAGCAGCCCAGTTCTCATTTACATGAGTTGTCCTCTATATGGTGTTTCACACGTACAGCTAAGAGGGTGTTTGCTGTCAGCTACATGAAGTCACACAAAAGATGTGTTTGAAAATAGAGGCTGACCCACAACATTTGAATATGAAGGCAAGTTGGGGAGCAGGGCAAAAGATACATGCAAAACTATGCCAGATGTTTTTACCCTCATCATAAATTTTGTTTAATGACCTTTTCGCCTTTCTATTACCGGTTTCATCAACCTGTCACCCATGTGACACAAACACTTTGTCCAGATTAAGATTTTTTCCGTATGTTATGAGAATATGCTGAACATACAAAGCTACCAGAAACCTTTGTTTAGTTAGTGCTTCAATTATTAAGTCATGTCACTGTCTCAAAACTTGTGTCACAGCTTATAATGTTTCCCTCATGATGCACTTTAATCCGTACTGATCTTGGGATCAGTCAGATCCATGGAAGTTTTGAGTTTGTTACAAGTGGATGGTGTCTTCAAATCAGGAAAACAGCCTCTTTTGTAGAATTCTGGATATAGTGACAGACATGCCCAGGGAACTGAAAAGAAATTCCCCACATTTTTTCCCCCCAATTCTGTTAGCCATTTATTGATTGGATTAAAAAAAATCCTGTAACACCCTTTTACGTTAAATTATTTTGGAGTGGGGTGGGAAGATGCTTTGAATCACTGTGATGTCCTTCTTTTTCATTATTCCTGCACAGGGGTATAAGAGCACCTATACTATGTTAGCTCAAATGTCTTGATAAAAGAGGGGGTTTTTTGGTTTTTTTGGTTTGTTTTGGTTTGGTTTTTTGATTTGTTTCTTTTATTCTGTTTTTATTTACTTCTGTTTTGGTTTTGTTTTGTTTCCATTGGTTTGGAGGGTTTGGGGTTTATTTTTGGGGTTGTTTTTTTCCCTCCATTGCTATCCTAAAATATTTTAAAATTAATTTTCCTTCTTTAATTGCATCTCAGAATTCAGTTGACATTTTCTTCAGACCCCATTTTTGGGTGGTAATTGTCAGTTCAGAGTCCATCACAGAATACATAATGTCATGATAATTTCTTTCTACCTTACACTTATCAGTTCTGAATTTCATGATCAAGTTACTCAGTTGCCTGTGACCCCAGTGCAGATCTTCACAGACAGACTTTGCTTTTGTTTGTCTCAAACATGTAAAATTTTCCACCATGTTGCATCACTGATCACTGCCTTTTCTGCATCACTTGAGAGCAGAGAGTAAGGTACAGGCTTACACCTCATTCCTGCAGAGCTCTAGTGATGACATCTCTGTATTGGAAAAGAAAATAATTTATGCCTACTTTTGCCTCCTATATTTTAACCAGGTCAGTATCCAGGTGAAGTCCCACTCCAGATGGATCTCTCTTGGAACCACATTTGGTGAGAAAAGTCATAAATGGTGACTTCTGGGCATCTACCTTGGTGTTATCAAGTGCATGCTTGGCTACAAATTCCTTGCCATCCTCTTCCAGTTCACGAGGTGAGACCACAGATCATGTTCATGTTGTTTTCTGTCATGGACTCCTCTGAGCAGGAAAGTGCCAGCAAAGCCCCAGCCTGCCTGGGAGCACCATAAATTATTTTGATCATATCAATGATATTGATGGTTGCAATAGGTAGCCACTGATCTCAGAAGGTGCTGATTTTCTGTTTTCCTTTAGTGACTCACTGCCTTGCAAGACTTGAGTTTGGATGAACAGCCTTTTCAATTCAAAAAGATTGTCATTTTACAAGAGTTCATGATTTTAATCAGGCTGATGTTATCCACTCAGGCACTGTTCAGTACTATGCTTAGAGTCTTTCCTCAGTGCTTAAAAATATTTTCACAATCCTTTTGGGTTCTGCCTTCTTCTGTAGCTCTCTACTAGTTGTTAGTTCTGGAGCTAAGAAAACACTTTGTTAGGAATAACTAGAGGGTGCATATTCATACTAAAATGCATATCTTTTATGTATTCTTCACCTCACTTTCTCTCTTCACTTTGGTTGCATAAATGTGTCAGCACTTGTTTTAAGGGTCCATGAATATTTTACCTCTCCCTTTATGTTTCATCATCCATTCTGCTGTGTGACTATATTAGCTCAGGTATTAATGAGGTAGAAAATATTATTGGGGTGTGGGTTTGTGGGAGTGTGGGGGGTGTGTGATCTCAGGCACCACATTATATTCTTGTGTGTCATGGTCCCCAGATTCTAGTTTACCTATTTGTTAACTTCAGTGCAATTAATGGAGAAGTGTGCTAAAACGTCAAGATTACACAGATTATTTCCAGGAGATGCCACTCTTCATTGTGTCCATTGCTAGCCAAGGGTTAGCAAACACACAGACATCTGTAGCTGAGCCCATGGTGATGCTGCAGCCCTCTCCAGAGTGGGATACAGTTGGTAGCAGAGCTCTCCCTGCTGCAACATGACAGGCCCTCGCAGCAACATTCCTAACTGTTCCCTCATCTCCTGGCTGTGGATATTTGAAGATATTTGAGAGGGATATTTGAAGATCCAAAGTCAACTTTTCTCATGGCAGACTTTCAGTACCTCCTTGGTTCCTGTTAGGAATCTGCTCACAACTCTGCTTTCTCCAAGCAATTTCTCTTAGTAATTTGAGTAGGTGCAGCTGACATGAGAAAAAAGAGAAATGGGGGAAACAACCTAATGACAATGCACAGGAATAATTACAGGCCTTGCTCTAAGGCCTGTCTTGAGTGGACTGAACAGGCAGAGTTGCTGAGGGAGGCATAACACACTGTTTTTGTGGAGTGGGCTGGTATTTCCTATGGTGTGAATCAGATGAAAATTCCCTGGTCCCATTGCTTCATTGTCTTTTCAGGCTGCACAGCAAAGTCACCAGGAAAAATGCTGCCCCCAACCACCACAGTTCTCCACTGCCTGTTCCTGCTGGTCTCAGCCTGCTGCCAGAAACCACAGGGCTCAAACTTCTATCCATTCTCCTATGTAGTGAGTATTCTTCCCCAGCCCCACTGGTTTCCATTGGGTCTCTGCTTGTAGCACCTTGATGTTCTCCTTTACACCCACAAAACCTTGGAAGAAGTCAGAATAAGACCAGGGGGGAATCTGAACCCAGAGTGTGTGAAAGAGATGGAGAAATCCAAAACTGGGCTCTTCATGTTTCCCAGTCTTAAAGCCTCTCCAAAAGACACTGAACAAAACACATTTTGTCTCTCACTGTGTTGGTCTGCAAGGGATTTCAATTGCTGTCCCTGGAGAAAAGTCTACATAACATTTATGTGGGCACTGCCTGGGGATGGAATTCACCCATCCTGTGAGAGAAGAACCAAATATATCTACAAGTGATGTGTTTGCAGGTAGGTGACAAAACTGTCTCAACAGCAGGACAAGTGCACATGACCAAAACTCCACTCCTGAGTGATTTGTGTTTAGATGTTGCCCATGAACTGAGATTTTACTTCAGTTTCCCACTTTTTCAGTAATCCTCACAGATCCTTTCTCTTTCACCAGCTGTGTGAATTATGGAAAACCATTTTCTGCTTCATCCTGCACAAGCGTTTGTTGACAGAGAGTTTCTGCACAAATTTTCCCTAAAAAAAAGACAAAAGAGGAACAGAGAAAGTAAAGGGTCTAACCAAATAGAAGTAAATATAAACTGATAAATAAAACTAGTCTACAAATCTACCCACTCTTGGTCATCACAGTTATAATTAGACCAGACAATACTTCTTTTATCTTCTCCATTGTGAGCAAATGGAGAGCCTCCTTCTCTGGGAAAGTTGAAAAAAAAGGAAAGGAAATGTGAAGAGGAAGGTAGGAACTCCTTAAGCTCTTTCTGCCACTACCCCCTGCTTTGGCAAACCAAGATATGTTTGGTTGCAGCAGCCTCATCTGCACTTCAGTAGATGTCTTAACAGTGGCCAGATATCTCATTTGGTCTGTTTTTTCAAGCTGTCTTCATCTCAGCACTTAGGAGTTTTCATGAAAAAAGCAACACCTCTTTTTTTAGCACCACTGATCATGGGACAGCCTGCAGATGAGTCATTACTTAATGGTGTGAAATATGTGAAGTATTTAGCAACCTAGCAGTACCCTGTGTTTGTTTGGGAGAATAACTGGAAGAGGAAACCACTGAGTCCAAACCTGGAGGAAGATGTGGGTCACAGTGCACTTTCGATAACTCCTGCAGCCAACCTCTAACACGAAGGTGCCATCCCAGCAGTGCAAAAAGTGCCAGCATGCCTTGGGATCCTCACCCCAGCACAGCTGGGATACGAAACCCAGCTCTAATCACACACCAGATGGTTCCTTTATGTAAAGAGATTACTTAAGAGTTGCCAAGCTATTCACCCTTTCTGTAAATAAAGGTTTCAGTAGGAACCAAGAAACTGGCAAAGCTGCAAATTTCCTGCCTGAGTCTTTGCTTGTTTCTTTAGCCTTTCTTGCTAACGGTGGTGCCAATGTATTTTTAGGGCACAATTAAAAAAAGATAAGATGGTCTGAATCTCACTTGGCTGCAGTCTGTGTAAACCCAACCATAGTGAAATGGTGCTACCCCTGCCCTGGTCGTCTGTGTGTTACTGATGGCCCCAAAATAGCTGACCTGGCAACTGGAACCAAGGCTTTTTAATCCCCTTTCTTCTCCTGCTCAGGCTGGCTTTGCTGCTGCAGACATGGGAGCTCAGAGCAAAGAGGAAAGCAAAAGATGATCAGAGTCCAGTTTCTGGATTCAAAGGCCAAGTGGGCAGGTTCCCCAAGCAGTTCACAAGGTTGGCCCAGGACTAAGTGCACTGTGTCAGCCCCATAGGTTCAGACACAAAAATCCTCCTGAGCTGGGACAGTTGGCTTGCAGAGATATGCAAAGAGGCATCTGCAAACTCAGTTCATCCCTCAGCTGGTGCTTAACCCTTCCCTGCTTGGATGACAGAAATTTTCTGTTTGAAGAGGAAGATGGGGTAGGAGGTTAGAGAAGTGAGGCCAAGATAAGTGGGAAAAAATTATCTATGTCAGTATTTTCTTCACTAATTTCCTTTTGCCAACAACAGCAGCTAAAATTTCACTTTGTTATTCTCACAGAGCTTTACCCTGTTTTTTTTTTTCTCCCCACAGATTGACAGCACGCTAGGGCAGGAAAGCTTCTACCCAGAGATGCAAAGGCAGAAGCGAAACAGTACGTACACAAATGTATGGTAACAACAGGTTTCTAGTAGGCCAAGGGGGAAATCACTGCTAGGGACAGCATTTCTTGCTGTACTGAGCAGGGAACATCAAGGACAAGGTGTGGTTGTGGTTTAACCCCAGCCAAGCACCACAGTGCCACTTGCTCTCTCTCCCTCAGTGCGATGGGGAACAGAATCAGAAGGATAAAGTGAGAAAACTCACGGGATGAGATAAAGACAAGATAATCCTATATGGCTCAGTCTGTGGTTGGCAACCCATCAGTTTACTGACTCTAAGGAAAAAAGGGATGAGACAGCTCTTCTATGAATATATGATGTCATTTTTATCAGCTTCCTATGCCCTGACACCAGAGAAATCTGACTTCTGTCAGACAAGCAGCAGATAGAACAGGAGCAGAATATCTGCTGGGTGGGAGTAAGAGGATTCCCTAAGCAGAATGCCACACTAAGCTACCATCAAATAGCAACAAAGACCCCAAATACTAAGCTGGAGGCCATCAATTTTTGATTTACCCTCAAACACAGCTTTGCAGTCTCATTCTATTTCTCTTTTAGTGCTTATTCTTGACCTCCCCCTTCCGGAGTACACTGTTGACATTGAAGTAAGCCTGCAGGATTCATCTTACCTGGAGCCAATCAAAGACTATTTCAAAAACATCAATCTTCCAATTAACATTTCAAATGTACAAACAACAGTTTCAAACATCAACATTACAACAGGTGGGTTAGTTATTGATTTGTTTTTTCTGGATAGTGTGGGGTTTTGTCAGTATTTGATGTCTCCCATTTTTATCACCTGTCATGCTTTGGAATCAGTGAAACTCCTGCTGAAATACCCAGCAAGGCTGAAGCTGTAGCACACAACAGCATATTTGTTATCTGTTTCTCTCCACTCCTCTTTATATAATGTTGGCATTAGGAATAGCTCTGAATGCTTTTCTCTTCCTAAGGAAAGGACAAAGCCGGAGGGAGCCTGAGCCGAAGGATTTTGCTCCAGTTTAGCTAACAGAAGTCTGAATTACTTTCAAGTTTCAGGAAGCTGTGACAGCAGTTATCAGACTGTTTACTTCCCTCCTCCTGTATCTGGGACGTAGATGGCTGTAAGAGGCTGTACTCTGACCCTGACAGAGACAGTCTGCACGAGACAGAGCTCACTTAACCTCTTCTTCACAGGGCAAGATATCATAAGACAGGTTTTATTACACAAGTTGTGGTTGAACAACATCACATTTGAGCAATATAGTGCAGCATATACAAACACACCAAGCATTTACAACAGCAGAGGAGATTTGATACCTTTTTATCACTGAACCATAAAGCAACGAAAGGAAGTGCTCAAAAGTTCCCAAAACAACATGCAAATGCATCTTATAAAGGCCTTCAGGCTCACATGTAATGTGTGAAAACCAATTTGTTAACATCTGACTTTGCCAATGACACATTAAGAGCAGAAAAGATTACAGTGATGTGCTCTGTTCTGTTTTGTTTTTTATAATTTTTCTTGGTGGGGGTGGGTTGGGGCTGGGTTTTGGGGAGTTTTTTTGGGTTTTTTTAGGGTTGTTTTGGTTTGGTTTTGTGTTCAATTTTGGGGGGAGTTGTTTTTGGTTTTGTTTTTGGTTTTGTTTTGCTGGGTCTTTTTGGTTGGTTTCTTTTTTGGTGCTTTAAAGCACTTAAGGATAATGTTACATTTTCTCACACAGAATCTGCCAGGGGACAGAACAACACAACACTTTATTAGCCATTGGGACTCTGAATGCTCTTGCTCTTATAATCTTTAAAAGCCTATACACTTGCTTTTAGGTCAGGTGAAAAATATCCAGTCTGAAAAGTATTATGGGACCCTGGCCAGTATGCCAGGTAAAAGTAATTAATCTGACCTTTCCCAGTGCCAGTCTGGTTCCCATTTCTGGTTAGTCATTTACAACTAGTAGAGTAAAATTTGCAAGGTGCCAGCTCATCACTGTGGCATCATTCAAGTGAACTCACAAGAAGGGCAACATTTTTGAGATCCCTGTCATGAAGAAAGGTGAATATTTATCTTGCAATAGCTATGCCCCATTTCCCATTCTCATGGTATTTCTCTGTCTGTCTGACTCCAGTCTGCCTGCCCAGTGGTGAGAACAGCAGCTGCTGCTTCTGTGAGAATGGATATGCCTGGCCAAGCACAGTGTGCAGTGATGTGATGCCCTGCCCTTCTCTGAGCCTGGAGCTGGCCCTGCCCTGTGGCTACATGCAGAAAATGCCTTTCCATGGACCCTACTGTGAGCCCCAGACTGAGGGTAAGGAGACATGGGGCAGAACTTCATCGCTGTGCAGATCATATACTGTATCATATACATATATTCACTGCTTGGAGGTCAGAATAGTGAAAAAAGGTGTGATAAAAAGCACATCAGGACTGAGCTGGATACCACACAGCCTGTGAAAGTGGAAAGTTTGCAGAGATGGTCTAAAACTCTTCTCCTTGTGATATGGCCACCTTGACCCAAACCCTTTCAGATATTTAGTTGCATTTGGAGCCCCAACTCCTGGAGTCACTCCCATGTCTCTTTGGGACTTTCAGCTTTTGCTGAGCAAAGAAAGTTTCATCTCATCAGATTTTCAACAGATTTTCACCTTTTAAGCATTGGTTTTGATTATTTTGCATTTGTTTTTATGTCTTTCCTTACAGAGTCATGCGGTATGGGAGAGCCCATTGTAATGAATATGTCAGTCAGACTTGACTCACCCTTCCAGGATGATCTCAAGGATTCTTCTTCTGTGTTATACCAAAAATACAAAGTGGACCTTGAAAAAGCGGTAATGACTTTAGTTTTTCATCTCTGAAGGTCAAGAGCCCCCTAAGAAATATATAATATATAAAAAATAGGGTGTTTACCCCAAGTGCCTGGGTGGCCTGTCAGTGTCTCTGTGGGCAGCTGGGAAGTGTGCAGCAGTGGGAGCTACAAAGTGGACCAAAGCTGACTCCATTGATGCCAATGAAAATATTTCCATTCGTTTTAATACACTGGGAAGTATTTAAGGATCTTTTGTACACAAAGCATGAAAAAAAAGATCATACTATTGGTCCTAGCTTAAATCCATGTGGGTACACATGGAATGAAACCATGAACAGAAATGTATTCCATGACACCAGGAGAGCACCAGGCCTGTTGTATCAGATATGCTACATGTCCTTACTCACCTCAGGAATGGAGATTTTCCTATTTTAAGCACACTGCAGTAATACACAGGACTTACACCCTGTCACCTGTCTTTGTTTACAGTTTAATGCCAGCTACAGATGTTTACCAGGTTTTGTATTGGCAACAGTAACAGGTTTCAGGTAAGTAAATAATTTCATTTTTTCTTGTAAGACACAAAACTTTCTGTCCAGTGTCAAGGAGACACAAGTGAGCAAAGGTTACATTCACTCTGCCTAAAATCCACTCCCAGTATGCCCACACTGAATAACAGAATCAATAATTATAATTATAATATATATAATAATTATAATATCTGAATAATCACTGCAAAGCAAAGCCCAGCTATGAACATGGAAATGGAATTGTGGGTAGAATTCATCATTATGCAAAAGTCCAAGAAACATAATCATTCTCCATCTGGATCAAAGCCTTTTATGGAAAAGACTGAGCTCTACCCAAAGGGGAAAAGGATGCAAATAAATCTAGTATAATTTCCTAGGCCATGAGGAAGATGAATAGTACATGGACTCTGGATACAGCCTTGGATAAAAGAGACATTGCTACTGCCCACACATATTTAAATGCAGCTGCATTTTAGGTTTCTAAGGAAAGTTTAGTAGGAATAAACATCAGACAAGGAAGGTGTCACATAAAGGGGTTCCTTCTTAGGGAAGAGCTGTAGCACAACTTCCTTGTATAAAAGAGCAAGTCTTGAGTCTCAGGAGAAGTCCTGTGAGGTCTTCCCATCCATGCAAGATGGGTGACCACAACATAGAAAACCACTGATATACAAGGGTATTTAATCCTGGTGCTCCTCTCATTCTTGTATCTGTTTAGCCCTGGAAGTGTTTTTGTGAACTATGAAGTAAGAACAGGAGCAGCAAGCTTCACTCAGGTTGGAGATTCCAACAGAGCTGTACCGCAGTTTCTGGATTCGTCATACCAACTAAACCCTTTTACCTTCACAAGAATAATCACTAGTAAGTTTAAAGCTCTCAGTACTTTCCTTCAAACTTTACTTTAGTATTTTTTGCCTGAATCATGTAGCTGCCCTATACTGTTGATGATCTGGTACTGGACTTGCAAGAAACATTTATTTCTTAGCTGTTCCATTTTATCTTGTGTCGCCAAAGCTTAGGACCTTCATGAGAGGACCATGCATGCAGTACCTCTCTTGAGAAACCAGACTTCCAGCTACTCCACTGATCAGTTATGGGTTGGACTTGATTATTTCAGGGGTCTTTTCCAGCCTAAATGATTTTAAATGATCCCTGATGTGGATCTGTCCCAGGGAGAGAGATTGAGCACCCTTAATTCACCCCCAGAATTGAGATAGCTCTAAGAATGTCAGGCTGCCAGTGCTTCCTACTCTTTAAAGCAAAACATAAAACTCTTGCAGTTGATATGACAACACATTCCCTTTGGCTTCCTTGCACATTTTCCACGCTGCTGCTGGACGGTGTGTTACAATTCAGCTGCTGATCCAGGGCCCTGGAGGTGTTCTGCTCTCAGTGCACTGAGTGCTGGACGGTCTGTCTTAGAGGATTACTTCAACCTTGTTGCTTCTCCTCCCAGTTTATCTAAAGAAAATAGTGGTGGTGGTAATAACATTTCCAACTCTTTGCATAAAACCTTCTGGAATTTTTAGCTGAGAAAGATATTAAAAGAATATGTTGAGGGGAAAATCCCATGGCCTGTATCAGAGGTGGTGCCCTGCAGCTGACCTGAGGCACCTGGGACCCCTGGAAGATGAAAGACACCATAAAGATGTGAGCTGAAGTGACAGTAATGCAGAATGTTGCTCTCTGTCTTCCCAGATCAGACAAACTTCACCATGAAACCTTTGAACATTTTTGAAGGGGACACAGTAAGACTGACCTGTGAGGTAAATTCAACATTTGCCAATGCGACCTGGTATCACTTTGGCCACGCCATCTCAACCGGCTCCCGATATTCAATAGAGACAGTTTTAGCAACCAGAAGATCAATTCTTAAAATTACCAACGTGACATCAAAGGATTCTGGTATGATTTTCCATTGTTAAAACAGCACATGTAATTCTTTATTGTGGTTAGTTATATAAAAAGCAAAGATGAATGCAGTGGCTGCATTTTCTAGAGGAAACGTGAAAATTATATTGCCCCTCATAATTTTCCTGTTGCTTTCTTTAATTATCTACATATTGACTGGCACAGCCAGTAAGATGTGAACTGACTGAAGTGATTATATGTGACTGGGTGTTCTAAGTGCCAGGCTTCATTTTCATACCTGGGGACTGCATGGCTGTGAGGTCTTCCCACTCTTTTGGTGTGGTAACTGGAGGCTGTGGTTGAATTTGTCTGTAGTGCCCTTGCTCCCTACACAGACATGACCTAACTAATCAGAGCTCAGATTTACAGTTTTGCATGTTTAGGGATTTTTGAAAATCAAAAACAGGTAAACTGGTGGCATTTTTCTGAGAGGAGCTATCAGGGGAATTATTATGTATTATCAGAGCTTGGGCTCAAGCTCCCACTCAGTTCTTGTTTTTGGACTGTGAATTCTACATTCAACTTCAAAAAGGGTAGCCTGTGACCAGATATTTGGGCACACACGTGCAAGGTAGGAATAGTGGATCCAAAATTGTTCAGACTGAAGATGTCCTGAACCTCGATGTCTCCACTCCTATGTAAGTGGTCTGCTCACTTGGCTGTCCCAGGGGGGAAGGAAAACCCACATACTTAAAATAAGTGGGAAATTTGGAGCTCTGATTGGCAATCTCAAAACCAAGCCTGGCTGCATCCAGGGGACTCGTGCCTGAGAGAGTGGCTGATAAAGAGAAAGGGATCTGTGGGTCCTGGTCGATGGCAAGTTGAACGTGAGCCAGCAGTGCCCTGGCAGCCAGGAGGGACATCCTTCTCCTGGGGACATCAAGCACAGCATCACCAGCCAGGCAAGAGAGGAGATTGTCCTGCTCTACTCTGGGCTGGGGAGGCCTCACTTCAAGTGCTGGGGGCAATTTTGAGGAACCAAAATACAAAAAAGGCATCAAACTATCGGAGAGAGTCCAAAGGAGGCCACAAGGATGATGAAGGACCTGAAGGAAAGGCTGTATGAGAAGCAGCTGAGGTCACTTGGTCTGTTCAGCCTTGAAGAGACTGAGGGGAGACCTTATTGTGGTCTTCAGCTTCCTTATGAGGGGAAGCAGAGGGGCAGGTACAGATGTGTTCTCCCTGGTGGCTAGGGACAGGACTCAAGGAGGTGGCATGAAGCTGACTCAGGGGAGGTTTTGGATAACTGGGAAAAGTTTTTCACCCAGAGTGTGGTTGAGCACTGGAACAGGCTCCCAAGGGCAGTGGTTGTAGCACCAAGCATGAGAGCTCAAGGAGTGTTTGAACAATGCTCCCAGGCACATGGTGTGACTTGGAGTGTCCTGGGCAGGGCCAAGAGTTAGGCTCAATGATCCTGATGGGTCTCTTTCTACACAGCATATTCTGTGATTCTGTGATTCTGTGATAAGTACTGTGCTCTGTTTGGCAACAGAGCTGCCTTCTGAGCAGCTGAAGGGCTGAAGAGCTTAAGAGCTTCTACTCTGGGACCAGTTCTGGTGGAGTCCACCCTGGGCACCCTTCTGTCACTCATTCTGTGTAGGAACCTTTTTACCATGATGTACTGCTGCCATAAGGACTAGGGGCAATATATAGATCCCAAAAGCACCAACTCAGCCAGATTTGGAGTATTTCGGTCTGAGAACACTGATCTCAAATACTCATCAACAGTGAATCCTAATCTGGATATATTTTACACCAGGGGTCTGCAGAAAGCATTCTGCAGGTGACCTGAGGGTGCATATTGATCAGCAGTAGTAGTAGCAGAGCCACTGCAGAGCAGGGACATGTGAAAACTAGATGTGGAAGTAACTCTAATTCCAAAATAGAGGCAAACTCAGCAAAAACTGTTGTTTATGCTTTCCAGGTTCCTATAGCTGCATGTTCATAATGAGCAGTCAGTATCACACAGAGATACACAACAGCACAGAAACAATATCTGTCTTTCCGCTAAACATCACTCCAAACTTTGAGGATGTCACTGTCACATGTAACAGTCCTGAAGTGCAAGCAAAGCGTCTTCTGCTGTCCTGTTGCATTGACAGACAATTGAAATCGCTTAAGGTTTCCTGGAAAGTAAATGGAACAATCAACATTACAGGTAAGATTAACAAAAGGCTGTCTTTCACTTGCTAGGTTTGTTCACTGCTCAAAGATCTCCTCCTAAGTGGCTGCCCCAGGTCCTAGGATGAACACAGGATATGCTCCAAAGGTGTGAGAGGCAGGGGGAAGGACAGACTCTGTACATGTTGTGCAGGTGCCAGTGGAGTTTCAGGCATCTCCATACACTGATGCCATAACAGTGCCATCCTAGATGGAAACAGCTCCTGGACCAGCAGCTTCTTCCAAAAAGCTTATTTCTGCATGGTCTAACTTTGAGAGCAAGGATGAGCGCATCAGTCTGCACCGCTATCTCTGGAATCACCCTCGGCATACAAAGATCTTTCATGTACCACATACTGAGATTTGGCAGTTGTGAGGTACAAGTGCTGCACTGTGAAACAGCTGCAGTACAGATAAATATGGGCACTGTTTGCCTCTCCACCTGTAGCTGTGTTACATCACATGCCAGCTGAGTCAGAGGCATTCCATAAAGCTTTCCAATATAAAGAGTTAATAAGGCACCAAGTAAATGTGCTACAAAGAGCTACAAAGTAACATGAACAGAAAGGCTCATAAATGTCTATGAACCATCACTGTAAATGGTCTATTGCCCTCTTAATATTTTATGGGTATGAAGTAACTGTTTATTGTTAACTACTGGCCGTAAATGAAACTTAACAGAAAGCAGGAAAGCAAACTGAGATAAAATCTTCAAAGCTCATGCACGCAGTCAGTTCCACAGAGGACAGTTACCAGAGAGCAGCTCTGCTTGCAGGGAGAGGGGATCCTGGCCCACTGCAATGGGCTGTTTTACCCCATTCCCTGTGGCCAGGCTTTCCCCCAGGAGCTCTGCTCTGCTCTCATGTCAGCTGCAGCGTGGGGCAGCTTTACTGCTCACACCTAAACCAGCACTCTTCAGGTTTTAAGTTGAATGAATGTCAAGTGCCTCCACATTTTTATTTCAAAATTAGACAACATTAAAATCTGCAGTGTTTATTCTTCTTTTACTTACCTTTACTCACCCAAATAAAACTGATAATGAGGTTAGGCTTAACCAGAATACTGCTGATTTTGGTTGACCCTGAGATTTCCAAGCAGTGTTGTTGCGTTCTGATTAGTTCTGGCAGGAGGAATCCCAGCACAGAGCTGTGTGCTGCCACTCTGTCAGTGTTGCCAGAGTAAAAGACGTGAATGAACTTCAGCAATGATGAGTTAAAAGTGCCATCATGTCAATTACATACAAACCCAAAAGCGTTTCCATAGCTACAGTAATTGCTTGTGCTTTCCAGAGATATTTTTTGACATTCGTAGCCCTTCAAACAATGCTTATTTCTCTCTAGGAGCACCCAGCTTTAGTGGAAACTGCGCTGAATACCAGCTCAACATCAATGAGTCCCAGTGCCCACCTGAGATGTCAGGTGCAGTGACCACATACACGTGTGAGCTGGAGACTGGACACGGAGCCAGGCGCACTCGGAGCATCAGAGTGACGTACCTGCGGAAAGGTGAGGGGCAGGGACTTGTCATGAAACAACAGCTCTTTAATGCATAGATGGCCTCCGTGACACACAGAATTTGCAAGAAAATGATTAAAAGCCTCTTACTAATGTGATTTTTGTCCTGTGTTGTCTCAGCCCACATAACAATATCTTCAAGCACAAACTCAACAGTTTCCGAGGGATACGGGTTCAATGTAACATGCAAAAGTGATGTGAGCAATTATGACAGCATCAGTTGGAAAATCCAGTCTGGAAGTGACACAAAAACAGTAGACTGTGATATGTGCATCAAAAATAGCAAATTCCCAGCCACGTCTGTGCTCACAGTGAAGTCTGCCTCGCCAGACTGGAGAGGTGAGTGAATACAGTCTCATTGGCTACAAAGGCAATGAAATCTCTGTACCAGATCATTTACAGCATCCCTAGCCCTGCAGATCACTCTGCAGCCTGGCCACAGTAAATAAAAAGCCCCCACAGTTAAAATTATAAGTGTTGGAGGACAGCAAGACTTGATGTTGCCAACAGCACTGTACTTGTTCAGCATTCATGACCACGCAAAAGCTGAGGAGCACTTCTGTAGACTGAGATGGTTTTGTATCCCTTCCTTTAGGCACCTACACCTGCACATTCTCACAGAAAAACCTGGACAGTTCTGCCAATGTGACCATCGAGGTGATTTCCTTGCCCCTGAAGCAGAACATCCTGATAGATCCCATCGCAACATCGATACAGTGCAAAGTGCCACTTGCCCTGGAGTGCTGCATAAGAGCAAAGACCGTGAGAGACTACAGGGTTACATTTTGGGTTCAGCAAAATGAATTTCAAGTTGGTAAGACACAATAAACTTGCAGAATCATAAGTTTCACTCTGTATCACAACCCAGTCTCTGGGATTTTTGTTTTCAGTTCTGTGTTAACAAGTCATAGTTACTGCCTTCATGACTACCCAGGAGCACTTTTGAGGGTGAAAAAAAAGAGAAATGGACTTTTTTTAGGATGGTGAACATGCCTGGGGAATGTGGCTGGGATTAATACTGAACTGAAGTCACTGCTGTAGTGATAAATACATAATAGGTAAACTCTATTTTTGGTTTGACTTGCCAGACGGGGAGAAGCGAACATCCTGACCCTCCTTCAGACTGGAAATTGCTGAACTCCTTTTATTTGCTTTTATCTTCCATTCTGCCACTTTTTAAAATGAGTACTGAAAAAATGTTACTTAAGAAAATGAAATTCATTTAAAAATTAATTTTACTAGTTCATGAAAAATGTTGAGTAATCCATTAAGAATGCAGTTCAAACTACTACTCCATTTTCTCTGAAGATACAGGGAGCACATCTTTAACAGTACAAAAGCCTACGCTTCTATGTCTTCAAATTTAGGGCAACTCTCCAACTTCCCTGGCATGTTTTTATATTCCTTAAGTTTTCAAGTGAGTTGTTTATATATACTAGAATTTTTCGAGTGATTTACAAAACACTTAATTTGAAAAAAAAAGCAAACACGATCTACCAAAAATAACTCAGGAGTGCAAAAACAACAGGCTGAGGAGTAAAGCAGCTGGAGACTGAGGAGGCCTTCAGTAGCTAAGAAAAAGGCAAGGTTGTTCTTGGAAGAGACTGCAGCTGGAGGCTCACCCTCAGGCACAGACATTCTGAAAAGCAGTGGGAGTGTGGCACAGATCCTGAGTTCAAAAGAGCCATATAAGAACAGCAAAACAGTATCCCAGCCTAAATGGAACACCTGTGGTAAGGCCAAAGAGTATTCTCAAAAATTATTTTCAAAGCAAATTTCAGTTACTGCACAGCTAAGAGGGTTTGGGGAGAATTTGCTCCCACACCAGTAAATGAGAAGGTTTTGATCATGCAGCAGCTGCCAGATTTATTATGGAGGGAGTAAGACACAGAGATCAGCATACAGAGAGGGAGCTTTTTCCCACAGGAAAGTTGTTTATTTTTCAATTACCCACAGAAAAGAAAGTTTTGCCAATGCTTTCTGCTGGTTTTAGTTGACTGACCCCAAATCTCCATTAACCTGTCTTCTTCCATCCATACAGAGAAAAAGAAAAAAGGCAATTTGCTTTGCTACATGTACAATCACACGGAAAATGAATGTAATGAAGATAAAGATTTCGTGGCATATTGCAAGTTTATCAACCGCATTGGAAAGGAAGTTGACAGTGAGCATATAAGACTGCACTTGATACCTGGTAAGGAAAAAAGTTACTGTTTATAGTTGTTATATAGGACATCCCACTATCTTTGTTAAATCAGGTGCCACAAATTCATCACCAGTGACATCTAACAGGAACAGCTCTTTGGTATCCAAGAACTTTTGTCTCATTTTCTGATGGGAAATTTTTACACTCAGAGAAAAATACCGGTTTTGATGTAATTTTTAAAAATAAATAGACAAAATGTGTTGTCTTTTCTGTATTTGAGAGTGGTCTCAGTATGTTCCAAAGCAGTGACAGTTTAGTCACTACTGCAGGCTGCACCACCAAGCTTCATCCCCTGTGTTGAAATGTGGTCACACAGCTCCCAGCTTGCACCAACAATTTAGCAAGGATCAAAGACTGTGGTGCCTCATCTGGCTCAGGAGAGCAGCCTGTGGGAGAGCATTTCCACTTTGAACACAAGAAGGGCAACCTCTGTGAGGTGCTGCAGAGACCAGGGCAGCTTCCAGTCAGCTCTGCAGGGAATGTTTGGTAATTGGAGTTCAGCATTGATAAATCCAGCTTTGATGTTTAGTTCTGACACAAGTTTGGATATTTCAGCTCTTTTATTCTGAATTGGAAAGGAAGAAATGTTGGACATCCCCCTGATGCAGAAATTTTCTTTTTTCCACAGCAGTGGAACCTACAGTTGAATCACTGTATCTGCCAGATTTCACTCTCTTAGGCAATAAATATGCAGGCACTTTAATTACTTTAATAACTTTAATCAGCAGATACTTACTGATATGACTAAGCCAATCAAAGACAATTAGCAACACTCACTATTCATCAAAAAGCTGTTGAGGCCTCATTATCAAGGTCTTAATGAACTTCCTGTTAGTGCTTCAGCAGTATTGAGTACCTTAACAGAATAAACTTTGTATGAATTGTTGTTCACTTAATGGTCAATATAATCCCACTCCAGGTCTGTCTAACCCTGTAATCTAACAGATACATCTAAGTCTTTGGGTGTTGATTTGTTAATTTGATTCAGTACTCAAAAATCAGAGCTTTATTAGATTTCCTTTTTAATTTCCCGATCCATAAAAATTGGTAATGTGAGACATATATGTTCTGAAAGATCATAATTAATGAAGACAGTAAGCTGAAATCCTAATTTAAAGATCTTTGAACAGATCACAGGTTTTGTGGGGGTCATTCATTCATTTCCCTGCTGCCTATTTTCTATCTCTGTCTCCTCTTTGTACAGCTAAGAAAATTTCCTGCTCAGACAGATTGGGCATTGGAACAGAAAGCTCCATATTAATAAAGCCATGCTGTGATGTGCAAAATCCAAAAGGTTTTACTCGAGGCAATACAACTTACCACTGCATCAACAGCTCGTGGAAGGTTGCAAGGAATGACTGCCTGTCTGGACCAATAAATGACCTGCTGAGTAATGCTGAGGTAGCACTCCTGGGTTTGGAGAGGCTGGGGTGGGGAGGTGGCTGGGGAGGAAGAGCAAAAGTGTTGGTTGCGTGATTTTTGCTTATCATAATCTCAAATACATGAAGCATTTAAAAGTTTCTTTTAAAAGATGCGAAGAATGTGTGGCTCTATTTACACCAGCCAGAGAAAGAGCTGAGGGCCCTCCCAGAGCACAGAGGGCCTGAGGCACTGCATGGATAATGTCCACACACATGAATGCTCTGTCTCCCAGGCAAGGTGACCTTGTCCATGGCATCCATAAAGGAGCAGTTGCTGGCCTGGAGCGTTCCCTGAGCTGTGCTCAGGCACGAGCCCAGAGCATGTTAGAGAGCACACCGAGAGTGAGGCTGTAGGAACAGCTCTGGGCCACTGCCCAACCTCATCCCAAGGCCCTTCCTACATTGCCCACACCCTTGGCCACTGTGCTTGACAGATGGGTGCCACACCTTGGTTTTCAGCCTTGGTATCACCCCACAGTGCTCTTCCCACACACAAACCATCCAGAGTCCTTTCTCTCAGTGAGGTTAGAGGATTTCACACATGGGATGTGCTGTTATCTTCTGTTCCAGTCCTTGGCCAACAGCCCCGAGGCAAAAGCACAGCTACCCTCCTACCTTGAACAGCTTGTGAAACAGACAAAAAAGGAGCTAACCACAATAAACCATTCTTCAGCAAACCTAGGTGCAATTGTTACCATCCTGGATATAATCTCCTCTATCCCAGCAGAGGCAGAGGCGCTCACTATGCAGGTAAGGTTTTATTTTAAGTCTTATTTACACCCACCAAGCTCTTTGGCCCCTTTTGTCACAGGGGATGATGTTCTCCCTGGAGAAGTTTCACCCTTGCTTAGGATCAGGACCAGGGAAGTGTTAAGGGAATAAGATGAAGTTACAGCAAAGATACAGAAGAGTTTATGAACACTCAAAATGGTGAGGGCAAGGAGTCTATGCATGAAGGAGAAGCTGCTGTAAGCTTAGCAACTAGAAATATTCTAGGAACACATGGATATCTCCAGCATTCTAAGACAGGAAAGGACAAGGGATGATGGATAAAAAAATGGACATGAGGCAGCAACGTGCTCTTGCAGCCCAGCCACCCAAACATGTCCTGGGCTGCTTAACAAGGACTGTGACCAGCAGGTCAAGGGAGGTGATTCTGTCCCTTTATTCTGCTCTGGTGAGATCCCACCAGGAGCACTCCATCCACCTCTGGGGTCTCCAGGGCAAGAATGTTGTGGACATACTGGAGTGGGTCCAAAGGAGAGTCACAGAAATGGTCAGAGGGCTGGAGCAGGTCTCCTATGAGGACAGGCTGAGAGAGTTGGGGTTGTCCAGCCTTGAGAAGAGAAGAACTGATTGCAGCTGTTAAATATTTAAAGGGGACTTATAAGAAGACTTTTTATCAGGGCCTGTAGTGACAGGAAAAGGAATAATGGTTTAAACTGAAAGAGGGCAGGTTTAGATTATGTATTAAGAATAAATTGTTTGCTGTGAGGACAGTAAAGCACTGGAATAGATCCACCAGAGAAGTTGTGGATGCCCCAACCCCTGGAAGTGTCCCAGATCAAGCTGGATGTCCCTGCCCCCTGGAAGTGAGGTTGGACTGGATGACCTTTAAATGTCAAAACCATTCTGTAATTCTATGATTCCATGAATAGAAGTAGGAATAGGAAAAAAGTTGAAATAGGAATAGGGAAGAGTGAATTCCAGGAACCATGATCAATCAAGGAAAATAAGTTGGATGTAACAACAAATGAATAACAAAAGAAACCTTAGAAGTGATTTGGAACTTTGATTGTGAGGTCCAGAGGAAAAGCACTGCTCTTCTGAAGAGAAAAGTGCAAAAAGGCTTGATAGTTTGTAGATAGAGAGCCCTACATGAGGCACCAAGAAATCAAAGACAGCAAGAACACTAAGAAAGAAAGGAAAGAAGGCTGGAGATGAAAAATACCAAATAATATATTAAAAACATAGTCACACAGCTCTGCTCTTGGAAATCTTAACTTGCAAACAGAGTATGCAGAGGGTTAGCAACTGAAGACTTCACATGGAATGAGCAAAATAAGAAAATACTGGGTTTTTTCAAAAGGCACTTCTAGGACCACACATAAATTACCATCAGAAACAACAATTAATTGTGTGGGATTTCAGTAACTGCATTATTCTGTTGTTGTTCCAGAATTTCCTATCCACAGTGGACTTAATTGTTGGTGATTCCACAACTGAAGCTTGGGAAGGCATGAATGAAGAGAAGACACGACAAAGTTCTTTGTTACTGCAGTCAGTAGAAAATTTTGCCCTGCAACTCCAACCAGTTAATAACACCATTCCTTCTGTCTGTGCAAACACTGTGCAGCTCAAAGGGATAGTTGTCAAGGAAAATAAGACAGATTATAACAAGGACTTCCACAGTACAGGAAACCTCACAGTCCAAGTGCTCATTAGTGAAACCGAAATCCAAACTCTAACCCAAAATTCAACCATTGTCAGTGTGATGTACTCAAAACTTGGACATATTTTGCCCCAGAATACATTTGAATATGTGAACGGTTTATTGATAACAACAACTTTGAGCAGCAACAGAAGCCAGAAGTTTGAGGTTAATATGACATTTGCAAAGAAAGACTTGTCTCTAAAGATGCCCAAGTGTGTCTTTTGGAACTTCACACTCAACAGTCACAGAGGGGACTGGGATACTCGTGGCTGCACACCCACAGAGTTCGGAGATTATGTCATTTGCTCCTGCAATCACTTGACATCATTCTCCATCCTGATGTCACCTGATATATCCTCTGAGCTAGACTTTGAAGTTTATATTTCCTACATTGGCCTGGCCATTTCAATCGTGAGCTTGGTGGTCTGCATCATAATTGAGTCCTTGGTCTGGAAGTACGTGACAAACAACACAACCTCCTACATGCGCCACGTCTGTATTCTCAACATTGCTACATCCCTGCTGTTTGCTGACGTTTGGTTCATTGTCACTGCCACCATCACTGATCAAAACCAGCAGATGAGCAGAGACATCTGTATCATGGCCACCTTCTTCATCCATTTTTTCTACCTGTGTGTCTTTTTCTGGATGCTGAGCCTGGGCCTCATCCTTTTCTACAGACTGGTGTTCATCTTACACAACACGAGTAAGACGGCTCAGAAGGCGGTGGCATTCTGCCTCGGATACGTGTGCCCCTTCATCATTGCAGTCACCACCATGGCTGTCACACTGCCAAAGAACAGTTACACGAGAAAGGATGTCTGCTGGCTCAACTGGAAGGACAGCAAAGCTCTCCTGGCCTTTGTCATACCTGCCTTGATCATCGTGGCCACAAACTTGTTCATTGCCGCAGTTGTTATAATAAAAATTCTGAGGCCAACAATTGGGGATAGGTCAAGTGGGCAGGAGAGGAAATCTCTGTTTCAAATTGGTAAAAGTGTGGCCATCCTGACACCACTGTTAGGCCTCACCTGGGGTTTAGGCCTTGCCACCATCATCAAAAACAGTCATCGAGCTTTCCACATCCTCTTTAGTCTGCTCAATGTTTTGCAGGTGAGTTGCACATATTTTTGTTTCCTCTATCATGATTTAACATAGAGACATTATTGCAGTGATGTGCTTGGCAGGGCATAAGAACATCAGGGAAGAGCTTAAATTTCCCTTACACAACCTTATTCCAAAAAGGCTCTTTGGGAAAGCCACTCCAGGAATTCAGCAGTATTTCATATTCTCAGCTGCCTTAGCAGATGTGCCACATAGATAAAGCTGACCTGAAGGTAACTGCCTACTTTGCCAGTAGTTCTGGGATCAACTTCACTGTTGAAGACCAGGAAAACAGCCCTGTTCAGGTGGGCAAACTTGAGCATCCCTGCTTCCATTTTTAGTGTAGCTGGAGGCATCATGTTATGCTTTTGGAGATTCCAGTATAAACCACAAGAAAGTCAGCAGGACCAGCTGAAAAGTACTAATGATAAAGAGAAGAACTGACAAAAATACACAGTTGAGAGTTTTCAGCCAGTATGACTTTTGTGACATATTTAAGTGGCCAGTAGGATCCCAATACAAGGTGATTTCTTAAGGACAAAATAGTTATGTGTACTCTCTCTTTAAAGAGAATTCTTAAGATTTGCCATTATTAAGAATGGCACCAAAACTGTGTTCTTCAAACCAAACTCTCTGGCCTTTCTCTTGGAACATACAAGTTTGCCAGGAGAGCATAGGTAGGACATGTCTTTCATACACAAACTTTCCTTCTTCCAAACACATTAAGTGCTGCCAAACTATCTGTGTCAGTTTGTAGATCAGATCAACACAGAATTTAAACAGACCAGGCCTAGGGAACTGCCAAATGAGCAGTCCACTCTGTGATACACAGTTAGAAAAATCTCTCCTATCAAAGAGTTCAAAGTTTAAATAGTACTATGGGCAATGTTGGACATAATGGAGATACTTATGAGATATTGCAATTAAAGATTGGTGTAATCAAAATGCATATAATTATCTGTCTCCTAGGGATTATTCATTTTGGTGTTTGGGACTCTCTGGGATAAGAAGGTAAGAATTCCAACTATTTCTTACATTATGTCAAAATACTATTGGAGTTTGAACAGAATTTCTGTATTTACTGATTGACTAATTTTTTTAACAAATAGATACAAGAAGCCCTGTTGAAGAGGAATTCATCATCCAAATGGAGTTCACAGCAATCAAAGGTTAGAACCCTGACCTAAGAATGTATTTCAGTTACTGCTGCATAGTCTAACATTGTCCAGCGCACTTTAAATCCTGCATTATTTATTAGAACAAGTCAGAGAGGATACTAACAACACAAAGATGATTATATCCCCCTTTTCAAAGTTCATTATTTTCACTATAATTAGTAAAAAAATGAGAAGACAGTTAGTGGGCTTTTGCTTCAAATTCCACAAGAAAGAAACTAGAAAATGTAAATGAAACTTTTCGTTAGAAAACAGAATTTTTTTTTTTGCACTATTATTTATTCACAACCTGAGAGAAATGCAGAATTGCAATTATTGTTTCAACTTAAACTTCTCTATTTATAACATCTAATCAAAAAATGCCAGGATTAGTAAGAAACTTAGAATGGTTTGGGTTGAAAGGGACCTTCAAGATCAACTAGTTCCAACACCCACCTCCCCCTCTTCCTGAGCTGCAAGTGGTGCTGGCATCACCCTTATATGACAATAAAGCTTGATTTTATATTGGTATCTGAACAGGGTTTATTCGGAAGAGCCTGTACAGGTATTGCTAAAGAACTAGGAAGCCGACTTAAAAGCAAGGATAATTAAGAAGATGAGAACACAGGCTCAAAGGAATTAAGGAGTCCATTAAGGTTGAACTGTCAGTTCAAAACAGCAGCATTGGATCAAATCACTCCAGTTTCCACAGGAATTGTTGAAGTTGGAAAGTACCCTCAAAGACCATCTTGCACCACACTCCCATCAGAGCATGGTCAGCTAGAGCTCAGAGCTGTGTCCAGTTGGGGTCCAGCTCCAAGGACAGAGACACCACAATCTATGTGCAGCCTTTTCCTGTATTTGATCACACTCACAGTGAAAAAGTTTCATCTTAAGTGGGATTTCCTGTATTTCTATTTGTTCTCAAAGCCTCTTGTCCTTCCACTGGGCACCAAGGAGAAAAGTCTGGCTCTGTTTTTACTCTGTCCTAGTCAGACAGCCCTGAGTATGTCCTGGCATAGGGTTTGTTCCTCTCCAGGGACAGAAGGACTTTGAATTTCTCTTTGCTGAACTTTATAAGATTGCTGTCATTCCATTTCTTCAGCCTGTTGAGGTCTGAGAATGAACAAATAAAGCAATATAAAATCTTCGATTAAGCTTTTTACATGTCATTAATTTACCTCCTCTACCACCTTATGATAATACACACCACTGCCTGATTTCCACCACCAAAGCACAACTAACTATTCAAGAAAGACTGAACAGAAAAATAAGTGGTTTTTGTACCTTTTTTTAATACATCTTTGGATGAATCCCGTTAAATTCCCAAACCATTCCAGAACCAAAAAAGGAACTTCATTTTGGCAACAAAAAGTTCCTTCGTTCCTTCCTTAGCATCTGGACTGCTGAGAGTTGTGTTCCAATGCCCTCTAGTGTGTCAAGTTAAATTTGCCTTGGATTATCTCAGGCTGTTGGCTGTCAAGAACAATCCCCATTCACATAAATCTTAGCTTTTGTGGTTACCTTAAAGGCCATATTGGCACAGAAAAGAGAACAGGATCCTGTTGTGCCTGTTAGGACAGACTCTGGTGCCTAAGCCATCTCCCCTGGCCAAGAGTTAGAGACAAGCAGTTTGTGCCCTGTAATTTCTTTGGAAGCTGTTCTCCTTCATTACTATCATAAACATACATGCAAATGTATGAACATAATATCTCATAAACATCTAGCTTCACCTTCTGTGGACTGTTTGCTAATATTACTGAAAGTTTATTGGAACCTTTTTTAATCTCGCTAAAATGGGGCTACAAAGAAAGTTTTTTTGACAAAAATCAATTTTCTCTCTTTCAGTCATCCTCCCTGATCCTGGTGACACCAATGCTTGCTATGAGCTACCCATTTTCAAGAACCTTCAACAACTTATGTGGAAAAACAGGTATGTGACAACAGATCTCCCTTACTGAAGCATAAACAAGATCTGGCCTTCATTCTTGTTCTCAGGGTCTGTCTGTCCTGATATCCATCAATCTATTTGTCTCTCCATGCATCCATACATGGTTTTTAATTTTCTAATGTAAAGGAACTGCAACAAGTCAATTATAGCATAAAAATGCTAGCAGCAAAATTGTCTATCTCTTAAAACAATTATTGGATGTTTCACTAATTCTGAACCCCACTAAGTGAGCTTTGTCTTGAGCTTAATGAGACTCAGGGCACAGTTCATCCATTATTCATGTACTTTTCACCACCTTGGAACTGTATTTCTTCAAAGGTTCTCTGGCTGTCATTTTTGTGGACATCACCATTTCAGTTATGACTTTATCTTGCAAAAAGCATTTCTGGAAATAACATTTAATTTCTAGGTTTCAATCTTTGTATCCACACATTGTTCAGAGAAGATGGTGACATTTGGGTCTTAGTTTAGAGCCTTGTGGCCATAAGAGGGAGGGAGCTGGGATTCATCTCAGCAGCCTGTGGCTATGTTGTGTTCTGCATGTGTCCCCATGCTCCAGGAGAAGCACTAAGTGCAAGAAAATCACTGCCACGTGGCACGGTTGGCAATTCAAGCTGACACATCCTGGCTGTGTCACCAAACACGGTGAATTCTGTGGTTCCTGGAATTGCTGTAGTGCCAGGGCTGCAGGGCAGGGCAGAGCCTCCTCAGCCACCAGCACAGGTGTCACCATCCTTACTTTGCAGTGACAAAGTCACAGGCTCTCTGTTCTTGTCTAACCCCTGTGCTTTGTTTTGCAGGCAAATACAGAGTATCTTCTTCAGAGCCATCCACCTCTTCCACTGAAAATACTTCCAAGGCATATTCCTTGCTTAACTGAACACTGCCAATGCTAAATCATGTCACTCTGAAGGACCTCTTCTAAGACACAACAAAAAGTACCTGGGAGTCACCAGGAAGCGGACTGCTTCATTTTGACTAAACTGTGTCTGGGTGAATTCTTCTGGAATAATCATTGCTGATTAATGTGTAAGGCCAGGAAGCTGAGAGAAGTGGAATTTTACAAGGTCTGCCAATCCCAGAAGAGATGTCAAGGATTTGAAGGCCTTCATGCGCAAGAAAGGACATTGGGAGTGAAGAATACTCAGCCCTTCAGTGGGTGCTTAGCACTATGCAGTACTGAGATGTGAATTACAGTGCTTCACTCAGTTGCTGTCCAGTGGATTTGGTATTTCCCCTATCAACTCTCCAAATGACCCCAAAGGCCTGTGTAGGTACACAAATACCTCACAGCTCCTCTCCTTCCCTCATATTAGAGCCTGGAAAGGCTGTAGTGCTTTCCACTTTCTATTTAAAACTTTCTGGGACCAAAAACTCCCAACTGAGAAGGCCCATTTCAGATCTTCACTTTTGACTTACATAAAATGAAGACTGTGATGATTCCTGCGTGGTCTTCTTTCAGATGGAAAGACTGAAAGCTCCATGTGTCACTTTTTTGAAGAAAAGGAAACTTTATGCCCTTAACAATATTTTTCTTTCCCTTGATATGTAATGTGGTAGGACAGAGATGGTTGCTGCCCTCTGCCACAGAGGGGACTGCATTTATTTAATGCATAATAGTGTTAAGAATGCAAGGAGTGCCTTGTGTAAAGTCTGTATGTTTGGGTCTTCTCTCAGAGGAGAAACACACTTGAAGGACTCAGAGAATAAGCTCTGTAGTGAATATAATCACCATGTGCCAGGCAGGATGAATGGTTTTATATAAATTATTGCTCTAATACTACATTTGTGGAACTATTTATTTCAAACCTATACACCTTTAAAGGCAGGACTCGTGTCTTTAAAAGAACTTGAAAAGTATTTATAATGCACACAAATATTACCAAATTTAATGTACAGTATGGCAGAATCATGAAGATTTAGATTTGAGGTCAGTATCAAATACTGCAGGTATGTACAGGTGGTACAGTTCTGCTTGATTGTCAGGGAATCAGCCTGTGTTTGCCAATGGTGAACCTGTTCCTGCAAGTTTGGGGTGAATCTGGATGGGAAACTGTTCTCTACAATTAAAAGAAATTATGATGGTTTGGTATAGGCAAGGTGGTATTGGCAAGAGTTTATGAATTCTGTGTAATAGCTAATTGGTGTAAGTAAACCAGCACAGCCCCAGGGAAAGTGAGTGATGATGTACTGCGTTACACAAGTATCTGTACCCTTTAAAACTCTTGAGCAATTTTTGTAGGAATGTTTCCAGAATCTTAATACATGTGTTTTGCTGTGATTGTTAACAGTGTTTTGAGAGGTTCAACCAGTAATTTAATCTAAGTTTGAACCATGGCTGAGAGTACCTGCATAAGCTCTCAGCTCTGCTGCTTGCTATGGGATGAAGAAACAAAACTTTCAAAAAACACACAAGAAAGGCAGTTTTCATCAGACAGCAGCTCTACATGACACACTTTAAATGCCACATCCCTCAGAAAAAACAGCTTGCTCCCAAGCTGTTGGCAGAGCATCCATATGATGACTGGTGTTCTCCAAGTTATATTCATCACTTTTCACTGAAAATGGGTATCTTATGAACCAGGTTGAAATGTGTCCCCCCTGCAGTTTTTTATCTTCTAGCCATGATGGAAATGAGGACAATAGTTAAGACAATGGTTCCAGCAATTCCCCCAATTGACATTCCCAGGATGTTCCCGTGGACCTGCCTTGACTGACACCTCTCACCAGTGAAGAAGAAGGCTTGTCCTGATGGGCACCTGGGAAAACAAAGCACAGATTCAGTGGATCAGGAGCCTTGTCATGCCCTCAGCCCAAGGCCCTCACATTCGCTATCCCAGATGAGCAGTTCCCATTGGAGGGGTTCACGTCACAACATTCCCACCTTTTTAGGAAGCTAATTACACACCTTGGAAACACCACAGAATGGGGCTTCTTTGCTTTATGCTCTCCTGGCTGCTAGTAGGAACTAGTAAAGTATTTTGTTTCTGCTATTCCTTGAAGACCTGGTGGCTTAGACCTCTGAGGTCTGTAGCTCTGAATACTTTTTAGCTGCATCACTTGAAGAAGAAAGCGAGGGCAAGGAGGGAGGAGGTCTGTGGTACCTGCAGCTTGCTTTTCCTTTCACATTCACACAGACTCCGTCATTCTGACAAGGGTTTGGGTCACATGGGTCTGGCAGATAAGGCAGCTGGTCTTGAACAGGCTCCATGTCCTGGGCTGCTCTCTTCTGCCTTTCAAGAATGAGGCCTTCCATGAGGGCAGATTGCACAGGTTCAACAGGAACTTCAGTGTTATTGAGATGAATTATATCTTTAAAAAAAAAGGAGAAAGGTATCAGAATCAGTGAATGATGCTTTATGTAGCGTGCCTCACATCAGAGGCTCACAGGATGCTTTCTGGACCAGAGGGTGTTCCTTGTCCATTTTCCTTTTACAGAGCTCTCGCTGTACCAAAGCAAGTTCTGTGTATTTAAAGCACAAGACAGAAAATAATACTGAAGTTACAGAAACTAGTTGGGTAAATCTATGATGTTCTGTGAGGATGTTCTATTTGGAAATAAACACACCAGGGATGGCCTTTAGTATGTTCAGTGCTTAGAAATGGATATAGTTACTGGTCAGAGTGCTTAAAGGTTCTAAGAAGTTCAGATTTTAAAACTCTCTGCCGTTTAGATCCCTCTTAACTCATAATCACTTTAGTCAACCTCACCCACCTGACACTAGGACACAGAAATGCTTTTTAAAGTTGATCTCCGTTAGAAGAGATCTTGGAGACAGGTGTCAAGAGTTATTGGAATATATGAAAATAGAAAGAATCACCTCTTTTGTAAAGAGAATCAGGAAAGGGGTCCTTACCATTAAATTCTGCAAAAATAATCAGGTCATCATTTTTCAGGAAGCTTCTTCGTCTCATCTGGCTGTGGGATATGAAGTTACTCCATCCCCAGGCTACACTTCTGTTGCAATTGCATGACTCATCAAATATTCCAGCAATTGATGGTTTATCCCATATTATAGTTCCACTACCTGCAATGAGAAAATGAAAATCACAAAGCTGTGCAGCTCAAAGTATGACATGACCTTTTCCTGCATTATTGTGTTAAAGGGGATTTATGCTGTAAAATCAAGTTCAGGCCTGAAATTCCCAAACAAATCCCAGAGGACTGACAAACTAAAGGTGCCAGGTGATCTTCAGGTTAGATCTGCACAAGGATTCTTAGACTACGTGAAGCCATTGAAATTCCACAATTCCTCTTTCATGGAGAAGTAAACAAACACAAATTGCATCCTCATTGTTACCAGCTAAGAGTTCCCTCCTGAGTAAGGACTCTCCCCGACCAGTTTGTAAACCTGTGGTTTAGAATTTAGCTGATTTTGGTCATTACTATGATTTTGTTATTCATATTCATATTCATATTCACGTTTAGGGTTTAAAAGCTCCAACTGAAAAAGAATGTATTTATCTTCCACTAGAAAAAGTAGGAAGGGTTGAAGATTCATGTGTAGTATTTTATTTTGTACCAAACTCAGTTTTGACCTATTATTCTTATTTCTATCATAGAATCACAGAAAAGTTTGGATTGGAAGGGATCTAAAAGATCATCTCATTCCAACCCCCTGGCATGGGCAGGGACACCTTCCTCTCAAACTGGTTGCTCCAAGCCCCATCCAACCTAGCCTTGAATCCCTCCAGGGATGGGGCATCCACAGCTTATCTGGGCAGCTTGTTCCAGTGCCCCACCATCCTCACAGTAAAGAATTTCTTCCTAATATCCAATCTATATCTGCTCTCTTTCAGTTTGAAGACAATTCCCTTTTGTGGTGGCACTCCATGCTTTTGTAAATAGTCTCTCTCCATTTTTCTGGCAGGCTCCCTTCAGGTACTGGAAGGCCACAGTTAGACCCCCCCTGATTGTTCAGCCTTCTCCAGGCTGAACAACTTTGAATTAACACATCTGTGAGAAAGGGTGAATGTTCTGCATTCAGACTGCATAGGCTGAGGGTCACTGAGTATGTTGAAGTTGACTGAGCCTCCAAAATGCAGTTTTAACTTAAATTCTTGTTTAGTGACAGAATATTGCACGCTGCTGGCATTCCATCAACCTGTGGTGATATGTCACCTATCACAATAGACAATCCACAGGCAGGATGGGATTTCCCAGCTCTTGGAAAAAAATCTATATTTAGAGTCAAGCTCAGATATCCCAGTGGTTGTTCATAGTAACACCAACTTTATATGTGTCACTTTTCGTGCTATACAGTCTTCCACAGGCAGGAATTCTGAGTCACACACAGGGAAAGTGTCCCAAATTGGGAAATATGGCCAAAGTTTCTCAGCTCCGAGTCCTACACTCAGTCCTCTTACTCAGTTTCCTTGGCTGTCATTGTCAACATTCCTGCAGGCAGACACCACTTACTTGAGTCAACATGGTCCTTGCTTGTGGTGAAGCTTTTGCTTGAGGACATCCTTTTCAGGATGTCGGGGTCCTGGTCCAGCACCGTGAGCGTGGCCTGGCGGTTCAGAGCTGGCCACTCCAGAACTGCATCGTTCTCTCCACTGCACAGGTGGAAGGCAATGCGAGCATAGCCAGTGTTCTGGTAGTTGGGAAACACACTGATGCCAAATCCATAACCCTCAGGGCTGTAAAACCGGGGGCTTTCAATAACGCTGATGGATGAGTTCTCAAGGATTTTGCTGAAGTTGCGAATGACCCACACAGCTGTGGGACAGGGGGTCTCTGTCAGAGTCACATCATCAATGGCAATCCCACCCGATGAAGACCTGGGGTTGCCCTTCAGTCCTTGGAACAGGTAACGGAACTTCTTCTGAGCATTGAGGGTTACATGGGCAATTTTCCAGTTGGAGTCACTGTCCGCTTTGGTAAAAGGAAAGAAAAACATTACCAGCAGTGTGATTAGAGATATTATGAAGCAATTTACCCCTAGCCATCCATCCCAGCTGCACTTTTAGACAACTGGACCCCTCAGAGAGTCCTGACGGTCAGAGATCTTAAGTTGATATTATGACTATAATATATCCACATTGTTTTGTCATCTCAATGCTTTGGACATGTTGTACAAAGAATTCTTCACATGTTGGGGAATGACAGCCTCCAGTATAAAGAGCAACAGCCTAAGGGCTAGGATTAAACAAGAGGATGGGAATCAATGACCCAATGTGTTCCTGACACTTTTTCATGGATTGTATCCTTCACTGCAAACTGCTGCAGCCTGATAAAGGCATGTTATGACAGGTCTTATGTTTTGACAACATAAATCACATGGAGCCACAGTGACTGAGTTTGTCCTATTTAGCATACCACCCAAAGTGGGAATCCAGTTCAAATTTCCAAAACTCATCTGTTTTTATATTTCTAACTATCTACAAATCAGTCTGGGGTTCTTATTGACTGCAGAAGACCAGTCTTCACACCTGAACAGCCCACTCTTAGATCACTTAGAACACACCACTTCTTAGATAGAAGCCTGTGGAGACATTTGTCTCCAGCATGACTTGGGGTCCCTCTCAATCACTGAGTGTAACATAATATTAGGAATGTTGTGACTTCTGCTGTGAAGCACCAAAATTACATTATTACAACCCACAGTTTGTCTGCTAAATATGCTCATGTAATACCAAAATTCTTAGCTGTATTACAAGATACTCTGGTAACTTCAGGAAAATCTTTCCGTTTCTGAGACAGTCTTCTGCATTCTTGGGCACAGTAAGACAATTCCTCCTCTCTAGCCAAATATTCATCTTATTTCCAGAATTACCTTGAAAGGTTTGAATCTTCCTCATCTTGCGAATGTTCCCAGTGCCATCATCCTCTTTAAGCCAAATGATCAGTTTGTCAGAAGAGCTTCCTGTGGTCCTGTAGAAGAACTGGAGGCACTGCTGAGTTCTCTTTGGATAAAGGATTCGGGACTCCAGGACTGCCACCTCATCTGCCTGGCCAGAGTCGGTGCTGAAATACATGAAGTAGCCAGCATCTGGGAAGAAAAGGTAGTCTGTCACTGCCTGTTTACACATTTCCTGCAAAACTGCATGGTGTAAATTCATAATGTCATCTCCACTCCTTTAGTAAACAGAAGAGTAGTACTTAACAGGAACAATAAAGGAAATGGCATGTGACAATCATTGAAGACAGGAGGAGCAGTTCAGTGTATATATGGAACTCACTACTGTCAGCTCACGTCAGTTTTGCATTAGTTGGTCTAACTGGAATTTGGATTCCTCAGGAATGTCAGAGATATATGAGACAGAGAATTCAGTGTTGACCACAAGCAATCAGTAGATAATTTTTTTTACTTTATTTATACTGAAGATAATCTAAAAATTAGATCTTAGAGGTCATGAACTATATTACCTTGTAAAGAGTAAGTTAACTTCTTATCAGCAATAAAGATAATAAACAGGGGTTGGACACAAAACACCATCTTGACCTTGAACATGCAGAAGGTCTTTTTTTACAGATTGCACAAACACTTCAAAACTCAGTGACTCACTATAAGAAAATTACTTATGAGTTCCTGCTCCCCTATTTCCCATTAACATTTTTGAAGTGTTTAGTTTTGAAGTGTCTGCTTTCATCCTCATATTTACAAAGATCCACCATTTGCACATCTATCATATCTTGGTATCACATGAAGTTGTCATGTCTTATCCGTATTGCATTGCTTTTAAGTTATTCAGTTTAGTCAATGATTAAATTAATAAGTTAACTATGTTTAACTGTTGTGTGAAAGTTCCATGGACTCTTGTCCAAGATAACATATCTTAGAATCACAGGATGTTTTGGGTTGGAAAGACCCTTAAAGATCATCTTGTTCCAACAGTTACACCTGCAGCTACATAAAGGCAGTGCAGCTCCCTGCAGCGTTAGTGAAGGGCCTTGAGCTGTTTGTCAGATTCTCTCTAATCAGTCAGGGGAATTATCTTCATTCCCTTCCACATAGAAGCAATACTTTGAACCCACATCCACAGAAACCTTGCCAGAAATTGCTCTATGCAATGTATGACACTTAACCATCAGTTAAACTTAATTAATTTTAAGTCTATTAAATTCAAGTATGATCACTCTTGCTCCAAATGAGAAGCAGGGCATTTTTTTGCAATTGTTACAGTAACAAACCCCCAAATGATCTAGACTCTACCTCCTTTTTGATAAGAAAGTCAAATAAAGGCAATGTTAAGTATCTATGGCAACTAGAATATGGCCTTGTCAGACTTCAGCAATCTCCCTAAATGTTAAGCTGTATTTTCCCTCCTTCAGTTTAGCTGGCAATAAGTCAAAACCCCAGAATATCAAAACTGCCTAGGGAAAATAGCATCCATCTATGTTACAACCTTAGAATTTACCCCCACTTGAAATAATTGCAGAACCAGTTCTCAAAAAATGTCAGAAATTCTTGATGGAGTCAATGGCACTTCAGAGGTGCCAAAAGGAGAGGCACTCCCTACTCATGCAATTCATTTCTACATTCTGGAGATCCTCAGAGGCACCCACCCCTCTCCATTAACTCTTCAAAAAACATTGATACTTATTTTGTACTGAGTCACTGGATGTTAAAACCTAAGTGCACATTAAGTGCCCAGTTCAGGGAAATTGGATTTTATGCGATAAACTCCAAAACTCCTTTAAATTATCTTTTCCAGTTTCAATTGTACTGTATGAGGTGAAAAAGACGAAAGAAAGTATTAATAATCAGCTGAAGCATGTATTTTGAGAAATACCAGGTGATTTTCTTGAGTTATGTTCTTGGGCCTGATCAATAACTACCAGCATTACAAACACATTATATTGGACATCTGTTCTCTCCAGTGGGTGGGTCACTTGAGGGGAAGAAACTACTCCTCAGTGCAGCAAGCCAAAGAGTAACAAAGCACAAGTGAATGTGCTTTAGGTAAGGAATACATCCCCCTCTGTTGAGGGAAAATTTACCACAGAAGTCACCTTTATCTTGGAGTTGTGTAGTAGTTTACCCTGTCTAAACAATGGCAAATTAGGCTCTTGCTTTTCAGAACTGCCTGTTGGGATTTAATCTTCATTCTCAGCTATGCTCATTCTAAACTAGCATCCTATGACTGTGAATGGGGCTCTATTTGTGAGAAAGTCTTCCTTTGAAAAATGGTGAAATTACCATGTCAAAATAAAAAGTATCCCTGAATTCCTATCATAAAATCTCTGCAACTTTCTTCTACTGCCAGAACTAGAATTCCACAAGCTTAACTTCCCATTTGCATTGCAATCACATTTATGAGTGGCTACAAGTGCTGTTTGATTCTTATAAAGAGGCAGTATAATTCTTACATAGACTTTGGAGGTTGCAGTAAATAATTTTCCAGGCTATATTTAAAAGACTTCTAGTTAAGATTGTTCTTTGTCCCCTTTGATCTTGCTGGTGTGGACAACATTCCACTAAAGTGAAAAAGTTTAGTGAGAGTGGGAATGCAAACACTGTCTAGAGTCTTTAACAACTTCTCCGAACTCATCATTGTAGTCAACCCTGGAGAAAATCTAGCTCAGAAAGTGTTTTGTTCTTTCTTTTACCTCTACACTGCCCAGAAAGTGTGTGGTCCTCCTGCCCCATCGTGCTGCCCTGTTGGTGCACCCAGTCTTCATCATGGTTAGTGCCCTGGATCATACCACAGATGTTTTCAAACTCAAAAGAACACTGGTCCAAAAAGGTGTGAGTTGAAGCTGAAAAAAAATACACACATTGTCACATCAGAGTTAGCTACTAATTTCTACATTAAAATTTCTACTCTAATTTTGGGGAGGTTTATTTACAATTGTATAACCATCCTGTAGAGAAGACAACCCTCATGTTAGCAGATGTGAGCCCAGCGACTCGAAAGAGGAAATATTTGATTCCTGGAGGGATTCCCTGGATAAAGAAAACAATCTTTGACCTCTTTGCAGAAGGTTAGTAAGTCCCATGTGGCAGCTGCAGATGGTGACTGTCTTTGTGCCTATTTGCCAGCCTTGCTGTGTTTAACCATTCCTCGGCTGAGGTTATTGTTCTTTGTGGCAGTTCTCTCATCGATGAACTTGAGCTCTGTCCTTCCACTCCAAGCAAAGTCCTCCCAGTTACCTTGGACTGGCTTGAATTTACCTGCAAGGTGATGCTTCCACTGGCAGCACCGAGGGGACAACAACATCTCAGTAATAACCATGATCAGTGATAATACCTTCAACCAGCTCAGCAAACACCTAGGCAGTGTGGGACTCTAGACCTAGCCAATCTCAGGTGCAAAATAATCTGATTGAGTCCAAATGTCAGTAAAAGAGGACAAAGTTCATTTGCATTCACTTGAAAAAAGCACAACAAGGCTCCCCACACACCACAGGCAGAACACAACCACAAGTCTGAACTCCTGGGAGCAGTGTGGAAGAAAAAGTGTGAATTGTTTGATTTTCCTTGACTAGTTTTCACAAAAATAATGACAGTGAGAAGAGCCAAAAAGGAATGAGAAGGGAATAAACTGATTGTGTTTATCTGCACACCACATGTCTTGTCCCATACCTCTTCAAGCACATTTGAGAAGAGTTTTTGTGAGTTTTGAGGTGTAAGGGAGGTGAACCAGCCTGGCTCAGTCTCAAAGAAACTGTTTGCCATGATTAAATTCTGACTTACTGCAGTTGTACATGCGATTCAGTCTTTCCAGGTCAATGGCACTGAGGTCTAAACGTTGTCCAATTATGTCATCAAACGCTGGTATCTTTGCTGTGATTGTGGGTACACTTTCATTTTTGTTAAATGAAAACGGTTCATAGTGCATCAATGATTCGTAGTCATAGGGGGTGTTCAGATCAGTGATGTAGGTATCATCATACTTCGCAAAATTGTGCTCTTTGCCTGGTAAAATAAGAGAAAAGTGCTTCCTTTTTAGGGAAAATGGAAAGGAAATGGCATTAGCATGTCCCCTTGGATACAGTTTTCCAAGGCACAAATTATATACCCAAAAGCAATTCTTTCACAACAAAATATTAAAACATAGCAAGATTTGTGTTTGTCATTTGGACAACAAAGCAGAGTCTTTGGATTGCAGTTCTGTGCTCCACAGGTGACTTCAGTAAATTCAAAAATGAATATCAATGAGCAGCAAAGAATGGGATACATAGGAGGTTAGATTAGAATTAATAGGAATGGTTTAATAGCAATGATCTTGAAGGATTAAGTTTAAGGATTAATGTACTTCATTCCAGAATCTGTGAATATTGATCCTGAGGGATTAAATTTAAGGATTAATGCACTCTATTCCAGAGTCTGTGAATATTGATGCAAATATTTCCCAGAGTATTAGATCATATATGGAGAAGGAGAGGCACTGAAACTCATGGAGGAGACAAATAAGACAGCCATGAAGTGTCTTCGGGTTCTGTTCTTCTTTGAAGTAAATACTGCCCTAGCAATCTCTGAGAAAAAAAGGAAGATATTTTTACCCTATATTTACAATACTGGTATGACATTTCTATTGAAATAGCTTTTGGGAACATGTTTCTCATGGTTTCTTGGTGAAGTAATTTGTCCTTGGAGAAAGTTCTTCCTTATGAAGGTGTCTGCTAGGGCAAAGAGAGGGAGCCATTTCACATGCTTTGGTATAGAAGTAAAAAGAGCTTGCCAGCATTTACAATTGCAAATAATGTTTTCAGAATATTTGGCATTCTTTTTCAAAGACCAAACAGCACATGACTGAGCTGGTGGGTAATTATACTTTCTGTGCTTAACAACTACCCTCCCCTTCTGCAAATCACAAAGGTCTTCAGTTCAAGGCTTGAGATTATATAAGAGCTCGGAATTGTTTTCTTACAGACTTGAATTGCACTTTTTATCAAAAATAATTAAAAAAAAACAACAAAACCCTCTTTTAGTCACCCCTTTTCAAATAAATCATTGTTATGTAATACAGAATCAGCTCTCACAGGGGACAACAGGAAAAACTGCCTAGGGGTCAGGGGGACTGTGAAGAGTTTGCTGAAACTCATAAAGCTCCTGAATGTGGTGATACTAAACCTGAAGGCAAGAACCTGCAGAGACACAACTGGGTAGGAGAAAGCAGGACAGAGCCCTATTTCATATTCCCCATCTGACCTAATAATTTTAAGGTTTGTTTCGTGTGCAAAGTGAATATTTTTACATTCAGGAAAGCCTGAATCTCTGAATATAAAAACCTTTCCAATTTTGAAAGGATCTTTGCCTACAGAAAAGATATCTCAAAACTCAGAATCTAAAAAGTTTACAATTTTCATTACATGGTAAAATAAACCAGATTCAGAGAAGGGAAGTAATTTGTTTAAAATAAGAGATAAGAGCAGTCCAAGAGCCAAAGAGAAATAGAAGTTCTGATTTCCATGCAGGGCCTCTCTCTTCTGGCCTTAAACAATGTCTGGGTTTGACCAGAGAAGTTGAACCAAAATTTCTTAATTTACAGTGGTCTCAGGTGTGGCTCACTGTTTCTAAAATTCTATCTTTAGGAAGGTCTTTAAATCTAGAAGTAAAAATGGGATACTGATAAATCTGTACTTTGCAAAATCTAACTTGAATGTTAAAACCCACCTGCAATAATTTCATCCCACCAGATATTCACATAGTCATCCCGGTCCATCCTCGACTGCTCATGGTAAAATCCTAAAGCGTGCAGGATCTCATGTTCCACAATTGCTCTGTAGTCACAGCCTGACCCAATTGAGAGGTTCTGTCCAGTCTGCAGGTCCCCCACCATGGACCAGCACCTGAGAAAGAGGGAGAGTTCACTGTCTGTTCAGTAGTTTTCTTCTCCGTATTTAACTTTTCAATCTGCTCACTGGATTTAGAGTAAGACTGTAAAAGTTTTTAATATCAAAGGAGTCACATAAATCATTATTTAGATATTGACTACTTGCCTTGATACCCTAAAAATACTCTAGCCTGAAGGCAGACTAACCCTCAGGAACAATCACTTCATTACTTACACTGTGTCAGAGAAGCTCACCCTCCATTTTTGAAAGCCACAGAAGTTTTGTCCTGCATCAGCTGCCATTTGTCCAAGAAACATAAAACATACAACACACATGGAAACACTGAATTCATCAAAACAGGCTGAGCGTTTTTGCAATAACTTGCACTAGAGAAAAGACCCAGGAGTATTTAGAACAGCAACATTTGGTTCTTTCTAACAGCAACCATGCTTTGCATTGGTCAGAGGTGTGAAAATACATTTTCAGTATTAAGATCTTCAACACTGACTTGTCAAAAATCATGGTGCTTATAAACTTGTAAGAGAAATGTCATAGGACACTCAAGGAAGAGCTGAAAGCAGAAACATGAACTGGGAAAACAAGAAATACTCACAGCTGATATAGTAAGAAGATTTTTGTCCTTTTCTACATTTTCTTTCAAATAGGAAATAAATCCTTCCTAAAGTAGGAAATAAATCCTTGAAAACTGGAATCTCTGTGCATAAAACCCTTTCAGATTTTGAGAGACCATTCATTAAAGAAGATCTATGTCAAAACAATAGAAATATTACAATAGATTGTTTTTCCACTGCCTATTTGTTTTCTTCTATCTTACAAAAAATTTCCAGACTTAAATTCTAGCTATTCACATTCACATTCTTGGTAAGTTAAAAGGATTTACATGGGGGTCTGCATCAAAATGGAAAAAAACCCTAGATGGCAAAGTAGAAGTAGCTGATGAAAACCCAGAGATGCTGGGGTTCACCTTCAGAGCTCATCATCTAAATAACAGTCAGCAGAGGGAGCAGCTGCCTGCAAGCTCTTTGTCCAAGAATGTAAGATGAGTTGTTTTCCTGGCGACCTCTTTATCTCTGCTGGCAGCAAACCTTTAGACTGCTGAAGTTAAATGGAATGAGTTCCCAGCTGATTCTAAAGTAAAACTAAACAGAAATTGATATTACCCTTACCCATCTTGTTTGCTAAAGAAAATGTAGGTTCTTTCTCCTTCATATGGCTTGAAATCAATGCAGGACTTCAGGCGGAACATTTCAAATGCCTGGAGAATGACTCCTTTGGCATTCAGGTCTGGAAAACAAGGACAGAACCTTTAATACATTGCTGTTTTTTCACCTTGGAGAGGTAAGATATGTACAGAGACACACGTGGAACCAAAGGAAAAATGATTGAAAAGAGAAATTATTGAATTTGATAGAATTGTGGTTTACTATAGAAGCTGTAGAAGAAAGAAAAATAATTTTGATACAAACAAGATTACAATAAGTAGTTATTTGTGAAGTTTAATATTTTTAATTTGAAACAGTTCTGAAAAAGGCAAATTTTTTATCACAGTGATTGTGGGACAAGTAAGGATTGGAGATAAAATCTGAATGAAATGTATGCATTACCTAGGTCATCACCCAGAATATAGGGAATGGGGAACTTCCATCTGTAGGTTTCATTTCTTAAGGCATTTCGCTGATTTTTCTGAAAAGATAATTAACAGCTGGTGATGCATCTACTGTAGGGACATGAGCTGATTTGTAGCAAAAAAAACCCAATTAGGACAAGCAACAGAAAGCTTTTAATTACTTACAGGGAGTAAGATATCACCCTGAAAGAGGTCCAGTCCAGCAGCTGAAATGCAATTTAATCAAAGATAGTGTCAATGAATTTCAAATGTAATTAATTTCATAAACCACATTGAACCTGCTTATGCAAAGTTAATGTCCTTGGGCATCTACAGAAAATAAATAAGGACCAGCCTCTATACAGTGAGATATAAGTAATAATAAAAGTAAGAGAAGTTTCTAGTTTCTACTCAGTATTTATTCTTGGTGATGTCTGCCTTTGTGGTGGCACCATTATCCATGCTCACCTTTGATGAGCTCTGCTTGCTCTCAGGCAGTGACAAGAATCACACAATGGGACAGTGATCAATAAACATCTAAGTTGTTTTCCATGTCTGCAAAACTTTATAAATATCATATAGAGATAGGCAGAAAATGCAGTTGGGACTGCAGAGACCTTCTGAATCATAGTGTTTTTCTGCCTTAGCACCATGGGTCTGTCTAAACTTCAGAAACAAGACATCTGCATACTTTATTTACACAGAGTTTCAGCCCTGGAAATATTCAGGAGTCACAGGGAGAGGAAAGTAATTCTGAGCTCACTTGATTTTAATTTTCTTGTTGCCATGAACTACCTGACCATCAGCCTCCTTTACAATACTAAAAATTCAGCATTATGCTCACAACTCTTCAGGCCTCACGAGAATTTAGGCATGAACTCACCCAAGTTGATTTGGGGAATGTCTTTGAATATCTCACCAGCTCCAGCATCTGCAAGACAGCCAAAACAGAAAGTGTTTGGGCGTGGTGGCTCACAGCAAGTAGAATGAAATGCTTCAAAACTCAATCCATCTCGCACAGCACTTACCAGCTTCACTGGAGAGGTGTTCCACCTAGAGGAGAATGGAATAAAACCAGAATGAGGTATGAGATGCCTCTGGACTGAGAGGAGCCTGTAGAAATCAGGTTTTACTTACAGAGACTGGAGAACCATAGGCAGGACATAGCAGAAGTGTCAGGCAGAGTGGGAAGATGCTGGAGCCCATTTTTGCAGTGGGAACAGATGCTGGTCCCTCTCATTTCTGGCAATATATAGGGCATGTTGCTGAGCTTTCCATGGAGCACCAGCCAATCAGCACCAGACTTTCTACCTTTGGAACACTGTTATAACAGATTTCCCCCTGGATGGCACCTGATGGCATTGCTCTTATCAGCTACCTAAGTCCACTTGGAGCAATATTGCAGAGAGGAATGTGGTAACTTCATGTCTTCAATGCAGCTGGTGAAAGACCCACCCAGACTTCACATAACAGCTTCTCCATCTGGCCTAAAGTTGCTGACTCTCTTCCTTATGTTTGTTATCTGTCAGCATTATGGTCTTGACTGCACAGGAGAAAAGCCACACTCTTAAGAAGAAATATCACAGGTTTATAGCACTCTAGTGCCACTAGAATTTGGCCCAGTGCTGCTTTCAATTAATAATTACCTCACATTGTAAAGACTAGAAGAGAGATATGATTATGAATTTCCTGACAGTGTTTTTTCTCAGCTGATCCCATCCCAGAACTGATGCTCCATACACAACCTGCCACACTCTGCCTCCAGAAGCGTCACTGACAGCAGTAATCCTTGGCCTTCCAGGTGGGTTTCAGAGATCACAAACTCTTGTCCTGCACCTTGCTATCTTCATTCTCAGGGACATGGGTCAGGAAGGGCTCCATAAATCTCTAGTTTGCTGTGCATCAGTATTCCCACAGCTCCTGTGTGCCCTGGAGCCTTCAGCTTAGACATGGAATCCTGCTCCTTCATTTCACATCTGGAATATCATGTCAAGTGAGGATGTTCACCTCTGTGCTCAGCAATTAGATAAGACAGGGCTGTGCCATGACACCACTACCCACAGCACGAGGCAGAGAGCTTGAGTAAGTAGGTTTTGAGTAGGAAATGGGTCTGTCCTAGAAAGGAGTCAGTCCTTCAACCTAAGCAACATGTTTTTCTCTAAACAAATCAAAGTAGGAAGCTATTCATAAGAGATAGCGTTGCCAAGGAAAAAGCACAGAGATCTTTTCTTGTTTGGAGAAGAAGAGCCCCAGAGCACTAATCTTTCACCTAACATTAATGAATGTTCTTCAACACTTTATTTTAGGAATGGCTGTTTCTGACACCTAAGCTGAACAGGATGCACTACTAGTAAAATAAGCATGCCTCAAGATACATCATGTCAAAGCTGTTTCCACAGGAAAGCAAAGAGGGGGAAAACACAGCACTAAGGCCATATTTCCAGATGTTTGGCAGTGGATGCGAGAAAGGAAGCAAAAAATTGAAGCAAAAGTAGATCTGTCTGAAAATCACTTAGTTTTTAGTACCTTTAAAATAAATCAAGAAACTAAAGAGGATGTCTAAAGTCATTCTGAGGGCATATATTTATTTTCATAGGTATATATAGGGGATCTCTTGGACACCTTTTAGGCACTGGACTAGGTTCTAAGGTCTCCCTGGAGCCTTCTCTTCTCCAGGCTGGACAGCCCCAGCTCTCAGCCTGGGTCCATAGCAGAGGGGCTCCAGCACTAGTCTCATTTTGTCCTCCCTGGTGGACAGTGCATGCACATTATTCCATTGGCTGCAGTTCTGTAAAAAACTTGATGATAGGAAAAGCTGTTCCTCTTCCACTCCACGCAGTATAGCAGGTGTCTTTTGGTCTCTTACACCACATTGCATGAAGTGCCCAAAATTGCTGTGCATCAGTATTGTCACACCAAAGAGAGATCCACCCTTGATTCCTAGACACAGGCACTACCTGGTGTCACTAAGTGCAGATAATTCCTTTTGTTAATCTGCTTGCACTGGTTTGAACTCAACTGGAACACAGATAAACTCAAACAGAAATGTGGCTGAAATTTATGTCCTTCATAAAAGCAAGAATGAAAACAAGTATCTCCTGAACTGGAAAAACTGTCACATCAAAGTGGCCCCAACCACATTTTTAATAAAAAAATTACACATCCAGCTTCTCCATTTTTATGTAAGTCTGTTTCCCGTTCCAGAGCTTGAAATCAACACAAGACTGAACTTGTCAGATGCCTCCAGGTTAACAGCTTAAGCATTCAGAACACACAGCAGGGGATAACAACAGCAGTTGCTCGGCTTTTAAAGTATTATAAATATCTATAATTCTAGATAGAAAGAATGATTAAAAATAGGAGGCATATATAAAAAATACCTAGCTGGATGAAAGAGCAGGAGGCTGTTAGCAAAATTCCCTGACAGGAGTAATTTTGGCAAAGGTCATAGACAGATAATCCTTTATTAGATAAACTGATAGTGCTGAGACAAACAAGCAGGCCTCTGAATATCCGGGGCATTGTTCAGGTATCAATGGAAAATTTTACTGCATGTTATAATGAAATCTGTAATGTTGTCAACTTCAAGCTCAAAGCCACAAAAAGAGATAAAGGACAGATATCTGTGATTTTAAAAGAATTTTACCATATTGTTTTTCTTCCTGTAATATTTAAAACTTAAAATAGTGCTTAAAATCAAACAGCAACAAGGATAATGCTCTGAACTACTTTACTTAGAAAATATCTGCATATGCTGTCATCCTGTACTAAACTAGGACTGGTAGGAAGAGACAAGAAACAAAGGGTAAAGCAGGTCAATATGAACGTTTCCAGATTAGAATTCCAAGACTTGATTATTCATCTCACTGCCTTAGCTATGCTTTCCACAGTGCAAACCCCACTCTGAGCGATCATGATAGGTAAAGGAAGGGACAGAGGAGCCCAGATCCTGAAGCCTGACCCTGATCAAACAGGGCTCACTCTCAAATGCACAGCACTCTCCACCGCAGAAAAACATCTCGGCTGTTTGTGTCACCCAACACAGCCCCCCTGCACCAACATTCAAATAGTCAAGAGTGACACTGGCCCCGGGTAAGGGGATACCCAGCACATTTAC